>NW_016107389.1:3394398-3441786 GCF_001604975.1 Cebus imitator | reverse complement strand
GATATTATCCAGGAGAACTTCCCCAACCTTGCAAGGCAGGCCAACATTCAAATCAAGGAAATACAGAGAACACCACAAAGATATTCCTCAAGAAGAGCAACCCCAAGGCACATAATTAACAGATTCACCAGGGTTGAAATTAAGGAGAAAATGCTAAGGGCAGCCAGAGAGAAAGATCAGGTTACCCACAAAGGGAAGCCCATCAGGCTCACAGCCGATCTCTCAGCAGAAGCCTTACAAGTCAGAGAGAGTGGGGACCAATATTCAACATCCTTCAAGAAAAGAACTTTCAACCTAGAATTTCATATCCAGCCAAACTAAGCTTCATAAGTGAAGGAGAAATAAAATCCTTAATGACAAGCAATTGCTGAGAGATTTCATCACCACTAGGCCTGCCTTATAAGAGCTCCTGAAGGAAGCACTAAATATGGAAAGGAACAACCAGTACCAGCCACTCCAAAAACATACCAAATGGCAAAGACCATCGACAAAATGAAGAAACTGTGTCAACTAACAGGCAAAACAACAGCTAGTATCAAAATGTCAGGATCAAATTCACACATAACAATATTTACCTAAATATACATGGGCTAAATGCCCCAGTCAAAAGACGCAGACTGGCAAATTGGATAAAAAGTCAAGACCCATTGGTGTGCTGTATTCAGGAGACCCATCTGATGTGCAAAGACACACATAGGCTCAAAATAAAGGGATGGAGGAAGATTTACCAAGCAAATGGAGATCAAAAAAAAGCAGGGTCACAATCCTAGTCTCTGATAAAGTGAAGTTTAAACCAACAAAGATCAAAAGAGACAAGGGCATCACATAATAGTAAAAGTATCAATTCAACAAGAAGAGCTAACTATCCTAAATGTTTATGCACTCAATACAGGAGTACCCAGATATATAAAGCAAGTTCTTAATGACCTACCAAGAGACTTAGACTCTCAACAATAATAGTGGGAGACTTTAATACTCCACTGTCAATATCAAACAGATCAACAAGATAGAAAATCAATAAGAATATCCAGGATTTGAATGCAGACCTGGACTGAGCAGACCTAATAGACATTTATAGAACTCTCCACCCCAAATCTACAGAATATACATTCTTCTCAGCACCACATCACACTTATTCTAAAATTGACCACATAATTGGAAGTAAATAACTCCTCAGCAAATGCAAAAGAACTGAAATAATAACAAACAGTCTCTCAGACCACAGTGCAATGAACTGAGAACTCAGGACTAAGAAACTCACGCATGCACAACTATGTGGACACTGAACAACCTGCTTCTAGAGGACTACTGGATAAATAATGAAATGAAGGCAGAAATAAGGATGTTCTTTGAAACCAAAGAGAATGAAGACACAATGTACTAGAATCTCTGGGACACATTTAAAGCAGTGTCTAGAACGAAATTCATAGCAATATGCCCACATGAGAAGTGAGTAAAGTTCTACAATTGACACCCTATCATCAAAATTAAAAGAACTAGAGGAGCAAGATCAAACAAATTCAAAAGCTAGCAGAAGACAAGAAATAACTAAGATCAGAGCAGAGCAGAAGGAGATAGAGATACAAAAAAACCCTTCAAAAAATAAATAAATCAAGGAGCTGGTTTTTTGAAAAGATTAACAAAATAGATAGACTGCTAGCCAGACTAATAAAAAAGAAAACAGAGAAGAATTGAATAGATGCAATAAAAAATGATAAAGAGAATATCTCCACCGATTCCACAGAAATACAAACTACTATCAGAGATTACTACACACAACCCTATGCACAAAATCCAATAAATCTAGAAGAAATGGACAAATTCCTGGACACTTACACCCTCCCAAGAGTAAAGCAGGAAGACGTTGAATCCCTGAATAGACTAACAACAAGGTCTAAAGTTGAGAGAGTAATTAATAGTCTATCAACCAAAAAAAGTCCAGGTCCAGATGGGTTCACAGCTGAATTCTACCAGACATACAAAGAGGAGCTTGTATCATTCCTTCTGAAACTATACTAAACAATACAAAAAGAGGGAAAATGCCATAACTCATTTTATGAGAACAACATCATCCTGGTTTTGATACCAAAACCTGGCAGAGACACAATGAAAAAAGAAAATTTCAGGCCAATATCAATAATGAACATAAATGCAAAAATCTTCAATAAAATATTGGCAAACTGAATGCAATAGCACATCGAAAAGCTTATCCATCATGATCAGGTAGGCTTCATCCTGGGGATGCAAGGCCAGTTCAACATACACAAATCTATAAACATAATCCATCACATAAACAGAACCAAAGACAAAAACCACATGATCTCAATAGATGCAGAGAAGGCCTTCAACAAAATTCAACAGTCTTTTATGCTACAAACTCTCAATAAACTAGGTATCTATGGAACATATCTCAAAATAATAAAAGCTATCTATGACAAACCCACAGCCAAAAATCGTACTGACTGGGCAAAAGCTGAAAGCATTCCCTTTGAAAACTGGCACTAGACAAGCACCTTCTCTCACCATCCCTATTCAACACAGTATTGGAAGTTCTATCCACAGCAAAAAGGCAAGAAAAGGAAATACAGGGTATTCAGTTAGGAAAAGGGGAAGTCAAACTGTCTCTATTTGCAGATGCATGATTGTATATTTAGGAGACCCTATTGTCTCAGCCCAAAATCTCCTTAAGATGATAAGCAAATTCAGCAAAGTCTCAGGATACAAAATCAATGTGCAGAAATCACAAGCATTCCTATACACCAATAACAGACAAAAAGAAAGCCAAATCATGAGTGAACTCCCATTCACAATTGCTACAAACAGAATAAAATACCTAGGAATACAACTAACAAATGATGTGAAGGACCTCTTCAAGGAGAACTACAAACCACTGCTCAAGGAAATTAATAGAGGACACAAACAGATGGAAAAACATTCCATGCTCATGTATAGAAAGAATCAATATCATGCACATGGCCATACTGCCCAAAGTATTTAATGGATTTAATGCTTTCCCCATCAAGCTACCATTGACTTTCTTCACAGAACTGGAAACAAACAAACAAACAAAAACACCTTAAACTCAATATGGAACCAAAAAAGAGCCACAGAGCCAAGACAAGATTAAGCAAAAAGAACAAAATTGGAGGCATCATCCTACCTGACTTCAAACTAAACTATAAGGCTACAGTGTTCAAAACAGCATGATAGGGGTACCAAAGCAGATATATAGACCAATGGAACAGAACAGAGGCCTCGGAAGCAATGCCACACACATGCAACCATCTGATCTTTGACAAACCTGAGAAAAACAAACAATGGGGAAAGGATTCCCAGTTTAATCAATGGTGTTAGGAAAACTAGCTAACCATGTGCATGCAGAAAGCTGAAATTGGACCCATTCCTTATACCTTACAAAAAAATTAACTCCAGATGAATTAAAGATTTAAACATAAGACCTAACACCATAAAAACTCTAGAAGAAAACCTGGGCAATACCATTTAGGACATAGATATAGGCAAGAACTACATGACTGAAAAACCAAAAGCAATGGCAACAAAAGCCAAAATAGACAAATGGGATCTAATTAAAGTAAAGGGTTTCTGCACAGCACAGGAAACAATCATTAGAGTGAACTGGCAACCAACAGAATGGGAAAAAATTTTTGCAAGCCACCCATCTGACAAAGGCTAATATCCAGAATTTACAAGGAAATAAAACAAACTTACAAGAAAACAAAAACAGAAAATCCCATCAAAAGGTGGGTGAAGGATATGAACATTCACTTTTTAAAAGAAGACATTTATGCGCCCAGCAAACATATGAAAAAATGCTCATCATCCCTGGTCATCAGAGAAATGCAAATCAAAACCACATTGAGATACCATCTCACGCCAGTTAAAATGGCTACCATTAAAAAGTCAGAAAACAACAGATGCTGGAGAGGATGTGGAGAAATAGGAATGCTTCTACACTGTTGGTGGGAGTGTAAATTAATTCAACCATTGTGGAAGACAGTGTGGCAATTCAAGGATCTAGAAATAGAAATACTATTTGACCCAGCAATCTCATTAGTGGGTATATACCCAAAGGATTGTAAATCATTCTATTATAAAGATGCATGCACATATATGTTCATTGTGGCACTATGTACAATAGCAAAGACTTGGAACGAATCCAAATGCCCATCAATGATAGACTGGATAAAGAAAATGTGGCACATATACACCATAGAATACTATGCAGTTATAAAAAATGGTGAGTTCATGTCCTTTGCAGGGACATGGATGAATCTGGAAACCATCATTCTAGCAAACTGACCCAAGAAAAGAAAACAAAACACTGCATGTTCTCACTCATAAGTGGGTGTTGAACAATGAGGACACATGGAGACAGGGAGGGGAATATCACACAATGGGGTCTGTTGGGGGTGAGGGTCTAGGGGAGTGATAGCAGGGGTGGGGAGGGATAACACTGGGAGAAATACCTAATGTAGGTGATGAGGGGATGGAGGCAGCAAACCACCGTGGCATGTGTATGCCTATGTAACAATCCCGCAAGATCTGCACAAGTACCCCAGAACTGAAAGTATAATTAAAGAAAAAGAAGCTTCATGTGAAAAAAAAGAAATTTCTCTCTATATAAAATAAAATATAAAACATAGGTAAACATATATGTAATTATAAACACATCTATCTACTATTGCTTCTGTTTCTGTGGAAACTGACTAATACACATGCTTATACTGTACTTACACATTGCTTTTTGGATTTAGATATTATTTATTGACTTCTTACTTTAGGAAAGTAATGTTTCCTTTTCTGTTCCCCTGTGTCCTGTTATAGGCACACACTCCTTTCTATCCATTCGTGTTACTTACATCATTATTTTCAACATTTGCATTATGATCACCTATGGTAAACTGGGCTCATTTATCAGAGGATTCTGAATGATCAATATTTTAATATTTTCACTTTTATATTGGTCCATTTCCTCCTGGGGGAACCCTCTAACTTCCTGTTAGAGGAGATATACATTTTGCTCTTTTTCCTCTTGGGGCTAAGAGAAGAAAAAAGAACAAATGTTTCACCATTCCCTGCACAAGAGTTTCACCTCATCCTCTTGTTTTCAGTATGATGCACTCGTCATCAGCTGGGCCTGTAGTTATTAAGTCCACATCCCCTATGGTTCACTTCTCCAAAGATTGTATGGAGCAGGGGAAGTTGCTTTGCAGTGCAGAATAAGGGGTAGGAATCTGGGAATCTAAGTGATTCTTGTAATCTCCAGCACCAATCACACCACCACTTTTTAGGAACAGTAGTTCCTTTGATTCCTGAGACGTTCTGGGATTCTGTGTCATGCATATATTTGCTTCTTGCCTTCCCCTACTGCTGGCTTAGGCTTTGGCTTTGGCTTTGTTTTACTGATAGTTACTAATTGATTGTCTGCTTTCTAGGTTCTTAATTTTATTGTTGTCACTCCTTTCATGTTATCTTACTCTTTGTATATTTACACATTTTATCTCATTTATTTCTTAGTTTTCCCCTTAATTTTATTTTAGTGAAGGTTTGAAGAGGAGCAGTTACAAACCACAATGTTCAATCCACCACATTTAATCTGAAGTCCACAATGACTTCCTTATTGCCAAATCCAATGGCCCCTTTTAATCTGCATCCCTCTTGACATATTTGTAGAATTGACTAGTACTAGCCCTTTATTGATAAACTTTCTATTCTCCTGGTTTCTTTGATATTACTTTTATGCAACAACAAATATTTCTTAGAAAACTACTATGGGCTAGGCATTCTATTACATGATGGGACACAAAGATGAATAAAACATAGCCTTTGTGATGTGTATGACAGATGTGAAAAGAGGTGTTACAGTATTCTGTTCAAAATCTTATAACAGGGTGAAAGTGAATCAAGTTTGAGGAGTTGGAGATAAGTACAAATTCACCAGTTGAAATCATTGAGAGGAAAATAAATAATAACAACAAAAATAACAATTGTTACAAATATTTAAAATTATTATATGCCAGGAATTGGAAGGATCCAAAGCCTGGGGTTTAAACTACTGAAGTATCCTGCCCTGTGTAGAGGGACAGTGTATATTTATTTATTTATATTTTAAGGCCTGAGGTACAAGTGCAGAATGTGCAGGTTTGTTACATAGGTATACATGTGCCATAGTGGTTTGTTGCACCCATCAACTGTGATCTACATTAGGTATTTCTCCTAATGCTATCCCTCCTCTAGCCCCTCATTCACTGACAGGCCCCAGTATATGATATTCCCCTTTCTGAGTCCATGTATTCTCGTTGTTCATCTCTTACTTATGAGTGAGAACTTGCAGTATTTGGTTTTCTGTTCTTGTGTTAGTTTGCTGAGGTTAATGGTTTCCAGCTTCATCCATGTCCCTGCAAAGGACATGAACTCATCATTTTTTGTGGCTGCATAGTATTCCATGGTGTATATGTGCCATCTTTTTTAATGCAGTCTATTATTGATGGGCATTTGGGATAGTTCCAAGTCTTTGTTATTGTAAATGGTGCTCCAAAAAACATATGTATGCATGTGTCTTTATAGTAGAATGATTTATAATCCTTTGGGTATATACCCAGTAATGGGATTAATGGGTCAAATGGTATTTCTAGTCCTAGATCCTTGAGGAATTGCCACACTGTCTTCCACAATGGTTGAACTAATTTATACTCCCACCAACAGTGTAAAAGCATTCCTATTTCTCCTCATCCTCTCCCTCGTCTGTTTTTTCCTTTTTAATGAGTGCCATTCTAACTGGCACGAGAAGGTATCTCAATGTGATTTTGATTTGCATTTTTCTAATGACCAACAGTGATGAGCTTTTTTTCATGTTTGTTGGCTGCATAAGTGTCTTTCTGAGAAGTGTCTTTTCATATCCTTTGCCCATTGATGGGGTTGTTTGTTTCTTTTCTGTTAAATTTCTTTAAGTTCTTTATAGATTCTAGATATTAGCCCTTTGCAGGAGGGAGAGACTGCAAAAAATTTCTCCCATTCTGTAGGTTCACTCTGATGATTGTTTCTTTTGCTGTGCAGAAGCTCTTTAGTTTAATTAAATCCCATTTGCCTATTTTGGCTTTTGTTGCTATTACTTTTGATGTTTTATTCATGAAGTCTTTGCCCATGCCTATGTCCTGAATAGTATTGCCTAGGTTTTCTTCTACGATTTTTATGGTTTTAGGTCCTACTTTTAAGTCTTTAATCCATTTTGAGTTAATTTTTGTATAAGGTATAAGGAAGGGATCCAGTTTCAGCTTTCTGCATATGGCTAGTCAGTTTTCCCAACATCGTTTATCAAATAGGAAATTTTTTCCCCATTGCTTGTTTTTGTCAGGTTTGTGAAAGGTCAGATGTTTGTAGATGTATGGTGTTATTTCTGAGGCCTCTGTTCTGTTCACCTAAATATCTGTTTTGGTACCAGTATCATGTTGTTTTTGTTACTGTAGCTTGTAGTATAGTTTGAAGTTAGGTAGCATAATGCCTCCAACTTTGTTCTTTTTGCCTAGGATTTTCTTGGCTATATTGGGCTCTTTTTTTGGTTCCATATGAAATTTAAAGTAGTTATTTCCAATTCTGTGAAGAAAGCCAATGGTAGCTTGATGGGGATAGCACTGAATCTACAAATTACTTTGGGCAGTATGGTCATTTTCATGATATTGATTCTTCCTATACATAAGCATGGGATGTTTTTCCATTTTTTTGTGTCCCCTTTTATTTCCTTGAGCAGTGGTTTGTAGATCTCCTTGAAGAGGTCCTTCACATCCCTTGTAAGTTGTATTCCTAGGTATTTTATTCTCTTTGTAGCAATTGTGAATGGAAGTTCACTCATGATTTGGCTCTCTGTTATTGTATAGGAATGCTTGTGATTTTTGCTCATTGATTTTGTATCCTGAGACTTTGCTGAATTTGCTTATAAGCTTAAGGAGATTTTGGACTGAGACAACAGAATTTTCTCAATATACAATCATGTCACCTGAACACAGAGACAATTGACCTCCTCTTTTCCTAATCAAATACCCTTAATTTCCTTCTCTTGTCTGATTGCCCAGGCCGGAACTTCCAATACTATGTTGAATACTTGTCTTGTGCTGGTTTTTAAAGGGAATGCCTCCAGTTTTTGCCCATTCAGTATGCTATTGGCTGTGGGTTTGTCATAAATAACTTTTATTATTTTGAGATATGTTCCCTCAATACCTAGTTTAGTTAGCATTTTTAGCATGAAGGGCTGTTGAATTTTGAGGGACATTGTATTTAAAATAGTGACTCATGAAGGTGGCTGGCTGTACTGACAGTGGAGCCTCCATATCTATTGTTCCATTATTTATTGAGAATGTAGTGTTTGTTTGGCATTTCTCTAGGTGCTGGGAAAACAACACTTTAATGTCACAGTCCCTGGCCTCAGGTAGTTTAATCTAGGGAGGAGTATTGTAAGATTACTTGAAGAAGAAAGTGCTGCAGATAATGTAGATGTGAACTAGACCAGGTAAGGGCCAAGGATAGAGGGATTAGTTAGAAGGGTCAATATAAATTTATGTGGGAGATGCTGAAAGGTTAAATTGAGGCAATAAAATGAATATAAAGAGAAGACATAAGATTCAGTAGACACTTCTGAGATGGAAGTATAATAATTGATGGGGAATAAAATAAGTGAAGAAAAACTGAAATTTCCAGTGGGAGAATAGATTGATAGTGACATAATTTACAGAGGTGGAGAGGCAATTTCTGCCAAGTATTAGAGTATGTTATATGTGTAATACTCATGGATTACAAACAGAAATCTGTATTTCAGGAGACCAACCAGAGAGAAGAAAAATATCTTGGACTAAGCAGATAAAATGAAGAATTACTTAGAGACTGATGTTGGACTAATATAACATGTCAAATGAGAAGAAGACTTAGAATAATGGAATAGAGAGGTGTGGGAATTAGGAATGTGAAGTACCCAGTGAGCTAAGAGAGAAAGGAATTTAGATAAATAGAATGGTCCCTTTGTCACTTGGTTGAGGACTGGAAGGTAAGCATTTTGAATTATTGGTTAGGAGTCTTTAGTGGTCTCAGCAACATAGTTTTAGAAATGGATTTTGCCAATGTTCAGTATATAACATTAATTGTATATTCCACTAGTCTTGAAATGTTCTCTAAAACAATTATATGACAATGTCTTTATGTTCTTTCAGCATCTTGGCAGTACAATTGATCTGTGTTAGGGACTTGAACTATGTACTCTTTTAATTAATACAAAAAGGAATCATGTTTGAACACAGTTTTCAATTTCACAGCACTGAGTTTCTGGAAGATCTAAGTTACACATGTTATTGGAGTCACAGTGAACCGGGTAAATAACAAGGCAAAGTGGTAACAATGCAAGCTCTTTATGATAGCTTCTCGAAAAGCAAATCCTAACAGTATTACAGCAAGGTATCTAGACTGATAGACTGGAAAGTTTATTTGCATTAGGTGTCCACTCTAGAGGAATGGCAGGCAGGTACTGTTCACCAGAACAACTTAAGCTCAAAGCAATTTACTTTGATCAATAACTCATATCTTCATTTATCTGATCTCAGTCAATCCTCTGCACAAACTACTCCCTGTTTATCCTTCTTTCTTGTAGTGATAAGAATGTCAACACTATGTAGTTTTCTTATTGTCATGATTTAGTCTTCAATTATGATTGAGGCATTTTTGTTGATTCATTTATGCTATTCTTGTTTGTTTTATTTTTGTTAGCATAACACACCAAATATTTCCAAATATATATTCACAATCCCTTTTCCAGTGAAAAACATATCCTTCTGAGTTGGTCTAATAACCTCTTCTACTAAATTTAATGGATCTTCTTTTGGTCATTAATGATTTATACTCAGCACTTCTTACATTTGTATACCGAATCACACATCCTGGCCTTTGAGCTTCACTTCACTGTCTTGTTTGTTCTTCCATTTGCAGTTTTAAGGATTGATTATTTGATAGAGAGGATAAAAGAAAAATAGGACTTGAGAAGTTCTGTGCTTTTTTTTTTTGCCATCTGTTAACATTATACCATCTGCTTTAAATACTGATTTAATCCTCTTTTTCTGTGCTTTTAAAATGAATGTTTCTTTTTCTCCCTTGCATTGTTTGTGATTCTGTTGTCAGAATCTTCCTCCTGCCAGCCTTCCGCCTTCCCTCTCTTCCTCCCTCTTTCCCTATCTCCTTCTCTCTCTTTTCCTCACTCCTTTCCTCCTTTTATTTCTTCCTTCTTCCCTTCCTGAGAAGCTCATTTTCTTGGACCACTGTCTACTATCTTAGACCAAGTGATTATACCTATTTTTCATAGAAAATTCTTGAAAATATTTATTTAAAGTCTAGGATACCTGATTGTTATGCTCAGAGTTCTTTTCCTAAACTCCATGTGTGCATGCATATGTGTGCGCTTGCTGGTATGGGTTGGGGTGGAAAGGGAAAAGATGGGGCTGGCAGGAAGGCAGAAACCTGATCATCTCTGATTTGTGTTCTAAGTTACATAAATTTGACGAATGACATCACCATCAGCCTAATATCTCCAAATAGAAATTCTTATGCCATTCTAGGCTCTCCCTATTTCTTATTTCTTGTATTCAATTAGTGCCAAGTGCCTATTGATTCTACCCAGGTATAGTGTTTCAGATAGACTGCTACCCATCACTCCACTGCCATCTCACTCCCTTAGTTTAGGCTCTTCCAATCTGGACAATGTCACAGCTTCATACTGCACAGGTCTCATTTCTCCATCCTCCTTCTCATGCTGTCTAGTCACCTGTCTCATCTCACATTCTCATTAACCTCATGATGATTTGTCATCACTGTTGGAAATTTTGATATCCACCTAGGGGATCTAGTCAGCACAAGTCTCTCATTTTGTTAAACTCCTAGATTTTAATTTTTGTTTTCTGCATCTTCTTTAACCAACCACTGCCATAATCATCACCAATACCTATCCTGCTTCTATATTCTTGATTTCAGACACTTCATTCTCATGATCACTTCTCAGTCTTTCAGCTTTCTTGGTCTACTATTCTCATTTGATAATTCCCCAAACTTTATGAGGCCTTTCATCTATTGACCTTACCTTTTCTTCACTAGACTTAATTTTTCAGCTTTTCTTTTTAATTTCTTGTACTATGTTCAAAGATAATTTTCTAGTTTTATAATTGGAGACAGTAGACAATTTATTTCTTTAGAGTATGTCTTTACCTGCAATCTCAGACTCCCAGATTGCAAAGTTTGGGCAAGTATTAATATTGCTGTTCCATTTTGTGAGTTATAGTAGAGCTGAAAAAAATGATTTTAAGTCAAGCAAAGAATTTAAAAATTATAGTTCTCTATATCACCAGGCAAGATTTGGGACATACTGACTGAAGAGAGGCTGAATAGTTATTCTAAAAATGTCTAGGCAGCAGGTGCAATAGTAGCAATAAGGACCAAGTGTATACGTTTTAGTCTTAAGCTAGATTGTCATTCATACAGACTTCCCTTTCATGAGGTTAGCTGGTTTCTGTCTCCTCTTGGTTCAGATAAGTAAGGGTTGTGACTCCCTTGGCAAAATTAATCCACCAAAGCTTTTTCAGATATAGTTAAATTTCAGTCATATGCTTAAATTTCAAATGTATTAGTGGCTTCTAACTTCAGGCAACTTTAATATTATAGATTTTTATCCACAAGCTTTATTAACCAAAGTCTACAAGCTTTAACTACATTAAAAGATAGTCTGGTGATCAAAGAAAGCTTCCCTGCATTATAATATTTTCTTGAAGGACCACTTACCAAAATGGGTCATCGTCTTACTTGACTTGCAAGCATCATTTGGCAGAAGTGACCTCTCTCTCCTTATCAGAACACTTGCTTTTCTGTGCTTCTGTAATATCGCACTCACTTCATTTTCTTGCTATCTCACCGGTCACCTTTTTAGTCCTGTTTTCTAACTTACCCTTCTCCATCATATATTGAAGCACCTCTCGACTGTCTTTGTCTTTTTTTCTACTACCTAATGGGTTCACTAAATGGTAACTTCCACAGCCATGACTTTAATATTAGCTATAGGTTGAGGTTCATCCAGTTTATATGGTCAATCTTTACGTCTCCCCTGAGCCCTAGACTTTTACATCTACTGCCTTATTGACATCTCTGTTTCAATGTCTGATAGACGATTCAAACCCAACATGGTCAACTTAGAATGTAGATCTACTTCCCACCCTATCTGCTTCCCTTCAAATGTTCCTCATCTCAGAATAGCAGTATTGTTCACCCAATAGTCTAGGCCAAAATTTTAGGAATTATCTTTGATTTATCTTCTTTCCTCATATCCCAAACTAGTTCATAAATAAGTACTGGTGGTTTGAATTATGGAAAACAGCATGGAGATTCCTTAAAGAATGAAAAGTAGAACTTTTCTTTTCTTTTCTTTTTTTTTTTAAAGATAAAATGGCTTTTTTCTAAAAGGCAATAACAAATGCCAGAAAGGATGTGGTTGAAGAAGCAGCTTCTTTGCTCCTTCTGGAACCTCTCCCTGGTTCAGCCTGCCCGCCTCCACTCCTGCCTCCACCAGGTCCATCAGAGTGACCCAGAAGTCCTACAAGGTATCCATCTCTGGCCCCCGGGCCTTCAGCAGCCACTCCTACACAACTGGGCCCGGTGCCCACATCAGCTCCTCCAGCTTCTCCTGAGTGGGCAGCAGCAGCTTCCAGGGTGGCCTGGGTGCAGGCTATGCTGGGGCCAGCGGCATGGGCATGGGAGGCATCACCACAGTCACTGTCAACCAGAGCCTGCTGAGCCCCCTTAACCTAGAAGTGGACCCCAACATCCAGGCCCTGCATACCCAGGAGAAGGAGCAGATCAAGACCCTCAACAACAAGTTTGCCTCCTTCATCGACAAGGTGCAGTTCCTGGAGCAGCAGAACAAAATTCTGGAGACCAAGTGGAGCCTCCTGCAGCAGCAGAAAATGGCTAGGAGCAACATGGACAACATGTTTGAGAGCTACATCAGCAACCTTCACGGCAACTGGAGACTCTGGGCCAGGAGAAGCTGAAGCTGGAGGCAGAGCTTGGCAACTCTGGGGCTGGTGCAGGGGCTGGTGGAGGACTTCAAGAACAAGTATGAAGATGAGATCAATAAGTGTACAGACATGGAGAATGAATTTGCCCTCATCAAGAAGGATGTGAATGAAGCTTACATGAATAAGGTAGAGCTGGAGTCTCCCCTGGAAGGACTGACTGACGAGATCAACTTCCTCAGGCAGCTGTATGAAGAGGAGATCTGGAAGCTGCAGTCCCAGATCTCCGACAAGTCTGTGGTGCTGTCCATGGACAACAGCCGTTCCCTGGGCATGGACAGCATCATCGCTGAGGTCAAGGCGCAGTATGAGGAGATCGCCAACCGCAGCTGGGCTGAGGCGGAGAGGGTATACCAGACCAAGTATGAAGAGCTTCGGACCCTGGCTGGGAAGCACGGGGATGACCTGCGGCCTATGAAGACTGAGATCTCAGAGATGAACCGGAACATTAGCCGGCTCCAGGCCGAGATTGAGGGCCTCAAAGGCCAGAGGGCTTCCCTGGAGGCAGCCATTGTAGATGCTGAGGAACGCGGGAAGCTGGCACTCAAGGGTGCTCGTGCCAAGCAAAAGGAGCTGAAGGTTGCCCTGAAGCAGGCCAAGCAGGGCATGGCACGGCAGCTTCGTGAATACTAGGAGCTGAAGAACGTGAAACTGGCCCTGGACATCGAGATCGCCACCTACTGCAAGCTACTGGAGGGCAACGAGAGCCAGCTGGAGTCCGGGATGCAGAACACGAGTATCCATACGAAGACCACCAGCGGCTATGCAGGTGGTCTGAGCTCTGCCTATGGGGGCCTCACAAGCCTTGGCCTCAGCTATGGCCTGGGCTCCAGCCTTGGCTCTGGCACAGGCCCCAGCTTCTTCAGCCGCACCAGCTCCACCAAGCCCGTGGTTGTGAATAAGATTGAGACCCGCGATGGGAGGCTGGTGTCCGAGTCCTTTGACGTCTTGCCCAAGTGAACAGCTGCAACAGCCCCTCCCAGCCTGTCCCTCCTGAGGCTGCCCCAGAACCTGGGAGGGAGGCACCTGTGCAGGGGAGCACAGGGAACAGGAGACCTACTTGATGTTCAGCCCTAGCCCTCAGTCCACCCATGGGGAGTTTACTGCCTGGGGAGCCCCCTTGCCCATGCCTCCAGCTGCAAAACAATTCAATTGCTTTTTTTTTTTTTTTTGGTCCAAAAAAAATCTCAGCTAGCT
Organism: Cebus imitator; assembly: GCF_001604975.1. Classification (NCBI taxonomy): domain Eukaryota; kingdom Metazoa; phylum Chordata; class Mammalia; order Primates; family Cebidae; genus Cebus; species Cebus imitator. Next base: position 3,427,480 of record NW_016107389.1, on the reverse strand, counting down.
CAGAAAAAAAAAAAAAAAAAAAGGATGTGGTTATAGGACTGAGGTTTCCATTTTCTTACTACCTATTTGCTGGGAACCACATTCAACTCCTAGCTGTTGATATATCTCGTATAGCTTACGTTATGGACGTTTGCTTTCTTCCAGACTAGTCATATGTGCCTGCCTCTACGCCGTTCATATGTGCCTGCCTCTACGCCGTTCTCTTCTGTGACCAGCTGAAGAAAATTTTGATGTTAAAATTTATCAAATTTAAAACTTACCAAATTAGTTTTTGTTCACTCAGGATAAACACCATTTTGTCATATAATGTGACATAATCACATGAATGATATTTCATCGTATGCACAGGTTCATCTCATACTCAAGGGCATTATATAGGGCATTTACACCTGGGAAAGAAATTTTGCAGATCATATTAGGATTTTGTCTGCCATAATTCTATATTAAAGGAAATAAATTCAGTGTTAAAAAAATTCCAACAGGGGGCTGGGCGCGGTGGCTCACACCTGTAATCCCAGCACTTTGGGAGGCCGAGGCGGGTGGATCACGAGGTCAAGAGATCGAGATCATCCTGGTCAGCATGGTGAAACCCCATCTCTAGTAAAAATACAAAAAATCAGCTGGGCATGGTGGTGCGTGCCTGTAATCCCAGCTACTCAGGAGGCTGAGGCAGGAGAATTACCTGAACCCAGGAGGCGGAGGTTATGGTGAGCCGAGATGGCGCCGTTGTACTCCAGCCTGGGTAACAAGAGCGAAACTCCATCTCCAAAAAAAAAAAAACTTCCAACAAAGAAATCTTCAGGCTTAGTTTATTTCATTGGAAAATTCTACCAAACATTTAAGGAAGAATGAATTCAAATCCTATATAACTTTTCCAGCAGAAGAAGATAAAAATTGTCTACCAACTTATTTTATGAGTCCATTATTACCTTGATACTAAAATCAAAGATATTACAAGAAAACCACAGACCAGTATCCTTGTAAACATATTTTCAAAAAACCTTAAGAAATATTATCAAATTAAACTCAACTATATATTTAAATGATAATACATTATGATCAAGTGGGGTTTATTGCAGGAATTTAAGTCTGGTTTAACTTAAATCAATCTATAAAATTTACCATATCAATAAAGGAAAGGTCACATAATCATCTCAATAGATACAGAAAAGGTATTTGAAAAAAATTGGTATCCACTCACACTGACAGAGACAAAACAACACAAAACTCTTAGTGTACTAGGAAGTAATGGCAACTTCTTTAAACCAACAAATGGAGTCTACAAAAACATCTACTGCCAATATCATACTTTATGGTAAAGGGCTGAATGCATTCTCTTTGGGATCATGTACCTCTTAGTGCACTAAGGCAAAAAAAAAAAAAAAAAAAGAAAAGAAAAGAAATAAAAGGCACCCACATTAGAAAGGAAAATACAAAAACATCTCTTCTTGGAGATGACTTTTTGTCTACTTGGAAAATACCAAAGAATCCACAAAAAAACTAGTAAAAATAATAAAATAGTTAAACAACTTTATATAATACAAGATTATAAAAGAAATTATGTTTTTATATATTGGGAATGAACACTTGGGATTTTAAATGTAAATAGGTTCAGAAGGACTAAAAACATGAAAAACAGAAATAACTCTAACAAAATATGTAAAATATTTATATTCTGAAAATGACAAAATATTGATTCCAATGATAGAAATCAAAGGAGAATTATGTAGATACACCACAGTCATGGATTAGATGACTCTATGTTGGAATAAATGTCAATTTCCCCAAATCTATAGATTCCATGCTATTCTATTAAAATTCCAGTAATATTTGTTTACTGGTTAGGAATTGACCAGCTCCTTATAAGATTCACATTGAAAGAGAGAACTTAGAATGGACAAAAAATTTTGAACAATAGCAAATTTGGAGAACTCATTACCAGATTTCAATTCTTATTATAAAGCTATGATAATGAAGTCAATGTCACATTGGTTGAAAGACAGACACAAGATCAATAAATCAGAATAGAGAATAATAGAAATGGACACATTCAGTTGTGGTTGATTATTTTTTCCTAAAGATGCCAAAGCAATTCACTGTGGGTTAGTGATAGTCTTTTAACATATAATGCCCAACTAATTAGACATCCATATGCAAAGGAATAAACCCAAAAATTACCTCACTCCACATAGAAATATTATCTCAAAATGTATAATACATCTGTATGCAAGAGCTAAAGCTATGAAACTTCTCAAAATAAATGTACAATAAAATCTTAAGGTATTCAATAGACAAAGTTTTTAAAGCAGGACTCAAAAATTGTAAAATATAAAAGGAAATATTGGTAAATTTATTTTTATTAAAATACTCCTCATATGCCCTCTGTGGATCAAATGTTACAAAAATGAAAGGTAAGACACAGACTTGGAGAAAATATTTGCAAAACATATAACTGACAAAATTAATAATGTAAAAAACTCTCACAACTCAAAATAAGACAGAAAGAACTCATTAAAATGAGTAAATGATTTGAATAGACACTTGACCAAAGAAGAAATATAACTGAGAAACAAGTACCTGAAAATATTTTCAGCATCATTATTCAATGTAATTTCAACATATTCAACATTGTTTGGTAATAGGGAAATGCAAACCAAAACAAAGAGAACTCATTATTATACACTTATTGGAATAACTAAAACAAAAATACCTGATCAGTGTGCAGAACAACTAGAATCATCATTTCTTAGTGGTGTGAAAGTACAATGGTACAACCACTTTGGAAAATAATTTGGCAGTTTCTTATAAAGTTAAAGAAATAGCATATGACCCAGCATTTTCATTCCTAGGTATTTGCCCAATAGAAATGAAGGCCTCCATAGAGATGTTTACAAAATCTTCTGTACAAATATTTATTTTATCCTCACTTATAATTGCAATAAACGAGAAAACTACTGATACATGTAACAATATTGATGAATCTTGAATGTATTATGCTAAATAAAAAGCCACAATTTAAAGGCTATATAGTGTTTGATTCCACTTATATGACATCCTGGAAAAGTCAAATTGTAGATACTAAACAGATCCACAGTTGCCAGGTTGACGTTTTCATCTAGTATATTTACTATTCCAAACATTGTAGTTTTCATTTCTGTTGGTTTGACTTGAGTCTTCTGTATATCTCATGTTTGTAGTTTTTGAACACATAGAATGAAGTTATAATAAATGTTTTAATGTTCCCGTCTTTTAATTCTAATATATGTATCAGTTTTGGGTCAATTTTGATTGATTATTTTTTTCCTTTTCATTAAAATCATGCGTCTTTTGTCTTTTTCATGCCCAGTATTTTTTAAATAAAATTTAGCCATTGTGAATTGTATCATTTCAGGTTTATATTTTAAGCTTTGTTAGGCTGGAAGCCTTGTTAGATAGCACAGCAATAGTTGTTCTGGGGCTAATTATTCTCCATTATGGAGGCAAATATACTCTACCTACTGCCCTGTTAATCTTGGCGATTTTTATTCTGGCTGATATAAAGGGGCAGTCTCCATAGTCTTGTGTAAGTCCTGAACTATGAGCTTCTAATCCTTCTAGGTGATACTTTCCTCAGTCTTCATAGTTTCTTAAACGGATTAATGGGGCCTTTGCAGATGTCTGGTGTTCTCTCACTGAACAACTCCTTGTTCATTCTCTATCTCATGAACTGCAGCTGCCCTGGAATTCCTGAACCTAACCTCTGTCTCCTTGCCTTAGGGACTGCATTTGTCTTGGTTTACTCTGCCTGTGTTGTGGCCGGGAAACACTCAGGCCAGTAAACAGGCAATCTCAAAGCTCACATCACTTATTTCTTGTATCTCAGGAATTGCTGCCCCTTTATGCTTGTTTGTCTTAAAAACCACTGTTTTATTATATATTTTACATATATTTTTTCCAGTTTCCTTGATTAAGCCAGAAAAATAAATCTGTTCCCTGTTATTCCATCTTGGCCAGAAATAGAAGTCTACAGAATATGTTTTTCATACTCTTATGATTCCTTCCTCTGTCTCATTATTGAATGAAGTGAGTTTCAATACACAAGAACTTTTCAGGAAACTCCTTGTGAGGAGAAGATGGAGTTAAAGATAGTATTCCAGTTTTGCTGCTATTCACAGTTTAGAAAATCTTTCCTCCTTTCTGATAAATAGCAGACTGCTGCATCTAATTGTAGCTGTTTTTTAAAAAAGTATTTATATATTTTTTAAATTGACAAATAAAAGGTTTATATACTTATTGTGTATAACATGATGTTTTGAAATATGTATACATTGTGTAATGACTAAATCAAGGTAAAAACACTTCAAATCTACTTATAGAAATTTTCAAGAATATGATACATTGTTACTAACTGTAGTCATTATGCTGTAAACTTATTCTCCTATTGAACTAAAATTTCATAATATTTGACCATCTCTTCCAACCTATAAGCCCTGAAACCAGCATTCCACCCTCTACTTCTATGTGTTCACCTTATTTTAGATTTCACATAAAAGTGAGATCATGTAGTATTTGTCGTTCTGTGCCTGGCTTATTTTTTTTAACATAATGTCTTCCAGGTTTATCCCTATTGTTGCAAATTACAGAATTTCTTTCTTTCTTTTTTTTTTTTTTTAAATTGTACCTCAGGTTCTGGGGTACATGTACAGATCATGTAGGATTGTTGCATAGGTACATACATGGCAAGGTGGTTTGCTGCCTCCCATCACCTATATCTGGTATTTCTCCCCATGTAATCCCTCCCTACACTCCCCACCACCCATTGACCCTCCCCAAGCCCCCTGCAACTGACCCCAGTGTGTGATGCTCCCCTCCCTCTGCCTATGTGTTCTCATTGTTCAACACCCACCTATGAATGAGAACATGTGGTGTTTGATTTTCTGTTCTTGTGTCAGTTTGCTGAGAATGATGGTTTCAGATTAATCCATGTCCCTAAAAGTACATGAACTCATCATTTTTTAAGGCAGTATAGTATTCCGTGGTGTATATGTGTCACATTTTCTTTATCCAGGCTATTGTTGATGGGCATTTGGGTTGGTTCCAAGTCTTTGCTATTGTAAACAGTGCCACAACGAACATATGTGTACATGTGTCTTTATAATAGAATGATTTATAATCCTTTGGGTATATACCCAGTAATGGGATTGCTAAGTCAAATGGTATTTCTATTTCTAGGTCCTTGAGGAATCGCCACACTGTCTTCCATGATGGTTGAACTAATTTACACTCCCACCAACAGTGTAAAAGAATTCCTATTTCTCCATATCCTCTCTAGAATCTGTCATCTCCAGATTTTTTAATGATTGCTATTCTAACTGGTGTGAGATGGTATCTCTATGTGGTTTTGATTTGCATTTCTCTAATGAGTAGTGATGATGAGCAGTTTTTTCATGTGTTTATTGGCCTCATGTATGTCTTCTTTTGAAAAGTGTCTGTTCATATCCTTTGTCCACTTTTGAATGGGTGTGTTTGTTTTTTTCTCGTAAATCTGTTTAGTTCTTTGTAGATTCTGGATATTAGCCCTTTGTCAGATGCGTAGTTTACAAAAGATTTTTCCCATTCTGTTGGTTGCCAGTTGCTCCAATGATCATTTCTTTTGCTGTACAGAAGTTCTTAAGTTTAATTAGATCCCATTTGTCTATTTTGGCTTTTGTTGCCATTGCTTTTGGTGTTTAAGTTGTGAAGTCCTTGCCTATGCCTATGTTCTGAATGGTATTGCCTAGGTTTTCTTCTAGGATTTTTATGGTGTTAGGTCTTATGATTTAATCTTTAATCCAAATGGAGTTAATTTTAGTCCAAGGTTTTGAAAAGGAGTCCAGTTTCTGCTTTCTGCACATTGCTAGCCAATTTTTCCAACACTATTAATCAGGGAATCCTCTCCCCATTGCTTGTTTTGTCAGGTTTGTCAAATGTCAGATGGTTGTAGATGTGTGGTGTTGCTTCTGAGGCCTCTGTTCTATTCCATTGGTCTATGTCTCTCTTTTGGTATCAGTACAATGCTGTTTTGATTACTGTAGCCTTGTAGTATCACCTTTAAAGTAAGGCAGTGTGATGCCTCCAACTTTGTTCTTTATGCTTGGGATTGTTTTGCTATGTGGGCTCTCTTTTGGTTACATATAAAATTTAAGGTGGTTTTTTCCAGTTCTATGAAGAAGGTCATTGGTAGCTTGATGGGGATAGCATTGAATCTATAAGTTACTTTAGGTAGTATAGCCATTTTCACGATATTGATTCTTCCTAACCATGAGCATGGAATGTTTTTACATCTCTTTGTGTCCTCTCTCATTTCCTTGAGCAGTGGTTTGTAGTTCTCCTTGAAGAGGTCCTTTACATCCTTTGTTAGTTGTATTCCTAGGTATTTTATTCTCTTTGTAGCAATTGTGAATGGGAGTTCACTCTTGATTTGGCTCTCTGTTTGTCTGTTATTGGTGCATAGGAATGCTTGTGATTTCTGCACATTGATTTTGTATACCAAGACTTTGCTGAAGTTGCTTATCAGTTTAAGGAGATTTTGGGCTGAGACAATGGGGTCTTCTAAATATACAATCATGTCATCTGCCAGTAGAGAATTTGACTTCCTCCTTTCCTAATTGATATAATGCTTTTTTTTTTTTTCTTGCCTGATTTCTCTGGCTAGAAATTCTAATACTATATTGAATAGGAGTGGTGAGAGAGGACATCCTTGTCTAGTGCCAGATTTCAAAGGGAATGCTTCCAGTTTTTGCCCATTCAGCATGATATTGGTTGTGGGTTTGTCAAAAATAGCTTTTATTATTTTGTGATACATTCCATTGATACCTAGTTTATTGAGAGTTTTAGCATAAAGGGCTACTGAATTTTGTCAAAGGCCTTCTCTGCAGCTATTGAGAAAATCATGTGTTTTTTGTCTTTGGTTCTGTTTATGTGATGGATTACGTTCATAGATTTGTGTATGCTGAACCAACCTTCCATCTGGCATGAAGCCTACTTGCTCATGATGAATAAGCTTTTTGATGTTCTGTTGCATTTGGTTTGCCAGTATTTCATTGAAGATTTTTTGCATTGATGTTCATGATGGATATTGGCCTGAAATTTTCTTTTTTAGTTGAGTCTCTGCCAGATTTTGGTATCAGGATGATGTTGGTCTCATAAAATGAGTTACGGAGTATTCCCTCTTTTTTATTGTTTGGAATAATTTCAGAAGGAATGGTACAAGCTCCTCTTTGTACGTCTGGTAGAATTTGGCTGTGAACCCATCTGGACCTGGACTTTTTTTTGGTTAGTAGGCTATTAATTGCTGTCTCAAAATCAGCCCTTGTTATTGGTCTATTCAAGGTTTCAACTTCTTCCTGGATTAGTCTTTGGAGAGTGCAAGTGTCCAGGAATTTATCCATTTCTTTCAGGTTTACTAGTTTATGTGCATAGAGTTGTTTGTAGTAATCTCTGATGGTAGTTTGTATTTCTGTGGAATCCGTGGTGATATCCTCTTTATCGTTTTTTATTGCATCTATTTGATTCTTCTTGCTTTTCTTTTTTATAAGTCTGGATAGTGGTCTATTTTGTTGATCTTTTCAAAAACCAGGTCCTGGATTTATTGAATTTTTTTGAAGGTTTTTTGTGTTTGTATCTCCTTCAGTTCTGCTCTGATCATAGTTATTTCTTGTCTTCTGCTAGCTTTTGAGTTTTATCAGTGTTGCTCCTCTAGCTCTTTCAATTTTGATTATAGTGTATTGATTTTAGATGTTTCCTTCCTTCTCATGTGGGCACTTATTGCTATGAATTACACTCTAGACACTGCTTTAAATGTGTCCCAGAGATTCTGGTATGTTTTGTCTTTGTTCTCATCGGTTTTGAAGTACATCTTTCTTTCTGCCTTCAGTTCATTGTTTATCTAGTGGGCATTCAGGAGCCAGTTGTTCAGTTTCCATGAAGTTGTGTGGTTTTGAGTTAGTTTCTTAACCCTGAGTTCTAATTTGATTACACTCTGGTCTGAGAGACTGTTTGTTATGATTTCTGTTCTTTTGCATTTGCTGAGGAGTGATTTACTTTATGTGGTTGATTTTAGAGTAAGTGCTATGTAGTGCTGAGAAGAATGTATATTCTGTGTATTTTGGATGAAGAGTTGTGTAGATGTCTATTAGGTTCACTTGGTCCAGATCTGCACTCAAGTCTTGGATTTCCTTGTTGTTTTTCTGTCTCATTGATCTGTCTAATAGTGACAGTGGAGTGTTAAAGTCTCCTACTATTATTGTGCGGGAGTCTAAGTCTCTGTGTAGATGAAAGAACTTGCTTTATGTATCTGGGTGCTCCTGTATTGGATGCATATATATTTAGGATAGTTAGCTGTTCTTGTCGTATTGATCCTTTTAGAAGGCTCAATAAGGGCATTAATGTAATGCTGTTCTTATTAATCATAAGAGCATTATGTAATGCCCTTCTTTGTCTTTTTCAATTTTTGTTGGTTTAAAATTCATTTTATCAGAGACTAGGATTGCAACTCTCCTTTTTTTTTTCGCTCTCTATTTCCTTGGTAAATCTTCATCCATCCCTTTATTTTGAGACTATCTGTGTTTCTGCACATGAGATGGGTCTCCTGAATACAGCACACTGATGGTTCTTGGATTTTTATCCAGTTTGCCATTCTGTGTCTTTTGAATGGGGCATTTAGTCCATTTACATTTAACGTTAATATTGTTATGTGTGAATTTGATCCTGCCATTTTGTTACTGGTTGATTGTTTTGCCCTTTGGTTGTCACAATTTCTTCATTGCGTTGTCAGTCTTTACCATTTGATTCTTTTTTTGCAGTGGCTGGTACTGGTTGTTCCTTTCCATGTTTAGTTATGCCTTCAGGAGCTCTTGTAGGGCAAGTCTGGTAGTGATGAATCTTTCAGCAATACCTTGTCTGTAAAGTATTTTATTTCTCCTTCACTTGTGAAGCTTAGTTTGGCTCGATGTGAAATTCTAGGTTGAAAGTTCTTTTCTTTAAGAATGTTGAATATTGGTCCCTACTCTCTTCTGGCTTGTAGGGCTTCTGCAGAGAGATCTGCTGTGAGTCTGATAGGCTTCCTTTTGTTGGTAACCCAACCTTTTTCTCTGCTTGCCCTTAGCATTTTTTCCTTCGTTTCAACCCTGGAGAATCTGATGATTATATGCTTCAGGGTTGCTCTTCTTGAGGAATATCTTTGTGATGTTCTCTGTATTTCCTGTATTTAAATATTGGCCTGCCTTGCTAGGTTGGGGAAGTTCTCCTGGATAATATTGTGTAGAGTGTTTTCCAGCTTGGATTCATTTTCCCTGTCATCTTCTGGTACACTAATCAAATGTAGATTAGGTCTTTTCACATAATCCCATATGTCTTGGACCCCTTGTTCATTCCTTTTCACTATTTTCTTCTCTTTTCTTCCCTTCTGTTTTATTTCATTGAGTTGATCTTCAGTCTCTGATATCCTTTCTTCCACTTGATCAATTCGGCTATTGAAAGTTGTGTATGCTTCGTGAAGTTCTTGTGCTGTGTTTTTCAGCTCCATCAAGTCATTTAAGTTTTTCTCTCAGCTCGTTATTCTAGTTAGTATTTTGTCTAACCTTTTTTCAAGGTTCTTAGTTTCTTTGCATTGGGTTAGAACATGTTCCTTTAGCTCAGAGAAGTTTGTGATTACCCACCTTCTGAAGCCTGCTTCTGTCAATTTTTCGAACTCATTCTCCATCCAGTTTTGTTCCCTTGCTGGGGAAGAGTTGTGATTTCATGGTGGGAGAGAGGTGTTTTGGTTTTTGATTGCTTAATCCTTTTTGCGCTGGTTTCTTCCCATCTTATTGGATTTATCTAGCTTTGATCTCAGATAGCTGCTTGGGGAGGTGGCCTTTCCTTTGACTGCCTGCAGAGGCACTGCTGGGCTGTCATGGATTCATTAGAGCTGTGTCTTTTGTTTACTCAGGAAGTTTAGGCCCACCTTTGCAGTGGCAGCTGTCCTTCCCCCAACCAAGCTCAATCATTCCTGGTTGCTCTTTAACTGACGTGGTGGCTGCAAACCTTTCAAGTGAGAGGGCTTCAGCTTGCTGGGCTTTGTGGGGGAGGGACTCAACCTGCCGTATAGCCTGACTCCCTGCTTTCATTTCCCCTTCTTTCTGGGTGGTGGGTAGCTCCATCCTGCCAGCTTCCTCAGTGTCAGCCAGTGCTTCTGTCTAGATCTGTGTCGACAGCCCTGGCACTGGCAGAGTTGCTGTTCAGCCCTGTTCAGGCAGCTCATGGGGGCTTTTCAGTCTGGCAAAGATCTCCCGTTCTGTGGGTTGCAGAGGACTTGGGTGAAGCGTTGTATCTGAACCGAAGTCCTGGAGAAGGAGAGGCCCCAATCTTCCAGTCAGATACATGCAGGTTAGACAGTGGAGGTGGGACAGTGCCCTACCCTGGCTCAACTTGTTCTCTTTGGTCTACACCCACTGTCCAACCAGACCCACAAAATGAACCTTGTATCTCATTTGGAACTGTGGAGACCACTAGGCTTCTGTGTCTCTCTTGCTGGCAACTGTGTTCTGGAGCTGCCTTTATTAGGCCATCTTTAAACCCTCCCCCAGAATTTCTTTCTTTTTAAAAGTTGAATAGTATTACAACCTTTAAAAGAAGGAATGCATGTATATATGCCACATTTAAAAAATCTGTTCATCTATTGATGAACACTTAGGTTGGTTCCAGAACTTAGGTATCAATTGTGAACAATGCTGCAATGAACATGGGAGTGCAAACATCTCTTGGACACACTGATTTTATTTCCATTGGATATAACTTAGTAATGAGATTATTGGAACTTATAATAATTCTATTATGCAGTTTTTGAGGAAATACCATACTGTTTTCCATAAGGGCTGCACCAATTTACTTTCTCACCAACAGTGTACAAAACCTCCTGGCCATCGCTTGTTATTTTTTAATCTCCTTATTACTAGTCATTCTAACAGATGTGTGATAATATTTCATTGTATAGTTTTAATGTGCATTTCTCTGAGGATTAGTGGTGTTGAACATTTTTTTGTATATTCATTGATCATTCATATGTCTTATTCTTTGCCCATTTTTAATAGCATTGTGTTCTTCCTATCGAGTTGAGTTCCCAATATATTTGGAATATTAACTCCTTTTAAAATACGTGGTTTACAAATATTTTCTCTGATTTCGTAGCTTGTTTCTTCGCTGTTTCTTACTTTCTTGGCTGTGCAGAAACTTGTTTCATTTGATGTAATCCTGTTTGTCTATTTTCACTTTTATTGCCTTGAATTTGGGGTCATACCCAAAATGTTGTTGCTCAGAAAAATGCTCTGTAGCTTTTTTTTTTTGTTCTAGTAGTTTAAGAATTTCAAGTCTTGCTTTTAAGTCTTTAATTCATTTTGAGGTTTTTTTTTTTTTCTTGTATATGGTGTAAGGTATGGGTCTAATTTGATACTTCTGTATATGGATATTCAGTTGTCCTAACAGCATTTATTGAAGAAACTGTCATTTCCCCACTACTTGTTCTTGTCACCTTTGTCAAAAATCAATTGAACATAAATGTGTGGATTTATTTCTGGGTTCTCTATTGTGTTCCATTTGTTGATATATCTGCTTTTATGCCAGTATCTTACTATTTTAATTAACATAGCTTTGTAGCAGAATTTTAAGTCAGGTAGCATGTTACCTCCAGCTTTGTTCTTTTTGCTCAAGATTGTTTATGACAATTTGGGGTCTTTTGTGCTTTCATACAATTTTAGGATTTTTCGTCAATTTCTGTGAAAAATTTCGTTGGAATTTGGATAAGAATTGTATGGAACAGTCTCTTGCTCTGTTGCCCAGGCTGGGATGCAGTGGCACAATCTTAGCTCACTGCAACCTCCGCTTCCCAGGTTGAGGTGATTCTCATAACTCAGCCTACTGAGTAGCTGAGACTACAGATGAGCACAATTGTACCCAGCTAATTTTTGTATTTTTAGTAGAGGTCGGGTTTTGGCCATGTTGGCCAGGCTGGTCTCAGACTCTTGGCTTCAGGTAATCCACCCACTTCAGCCTCCCAATGTGCTGGGATTACAGGCATGAGCCACTACATCTAGCCAAGTATTGTATGGAATGTATAGATCAATTTGGGTAGCATAAAGAATATTAATATTAATAATATTTATTCTTTCAATCCACAACAATGAAATAGATTTTCCTTTATTTCTTACTCTTTCAATTTTTTATCAATGTTTTATAGTTTTTAAGTCTTTCACTTCCTTGGCTAAATTTATGCTTAAATATTTTTATGTTTTGGTTTCCATTGTAAAGAGAATTCTTTTCTTGACTTCTTTTATAGGTAGTTCTTTATTAATTTATAGAAATGCTACTGACTTTTGTATGTTAATTTTGTATTATGCAACTTTTGTACATCAGTTTCTTAGTTCGAATGGTGTTTCAGTAGCATCTTTAGGGTTTTCTACATATGAGATCATGTCAACAACAAACAGGAACAATTTTACAATTTAACTTTTTTCCTTCCAATTGGGATGGCTTTCATTACTATCTCTTGCCTAATTGCTCTTTCTAAGACTTCTTGTACTATATTAAATAGAAGTGGTGAGAGGCATAGACCAATGGAACATGATAGAGAACCCAGAAATAATGCCAAATATTTAGCTTACTGATATTCAAAAAAGCAAACAAAAACATAAAGTGGGGAAAAGACATTTTATTCAACAAATGGTGCTAGAATAATTGGCAAGCCACACGTGGAAGAATGAAACTGGAACTTCATATCTCACCTTATATAAAAATCAACTCAAGGTGGATCAAAGACATAAATCTAGAACCTAAAACCATAAACATTCTATAAGATAGCACTGAAAAAACTCTTGTAGACATTGGCCTAGGTAAAGAGTTCATGAACAGAACCCCAAAGCAGATTCAACAAAAACAAAGATAAATAGATGGGGCTTAATTAAACTAAAAAGCATCTGCACAGCAAAGGAAATAATCAGCAGAGTAAACAGACAGCCCACAGATTGGAAGAAAATCTTTGGAAACTATGCCTCCAACAAAGGACTAATATCCAGAATCTACAAGGAACTCAAACAAACCATCAAGGAAAAAAACAAATAATCTCATCAAAAAGTAGACTAAGGACATGAACAGATAATTCTCAAAAGAAGATATAAAAATAGCCAAGAAACATAGAAAACATGCTCAACATCACTAATTATCAGGGAAATGCAAATTAAAACCACAATGTGATACCACTTTACTCCTGTAAGAATGGCCATAATTAAAAAATTAAAAAAAAATAGATGTTGGAATAGATGTGGTGAAAGGGAACACTTTTACACTGCAGATGGCAATGTAAACTAATACAACCACTATGGAAAAAAGTATGGAGATTCCTTAAAAAACTAAAAGTAGATTCAGCATATGTGTGTGTGTGTTTGTGTGTGTGTGTATATACATACCATGGAATACTACTCAGCCATAAAAAGGAACAAAATAATGGCATTTGCAGCAACCTGGATGGAGTTGGAGACCATTATTTTAAGTGAAGTAACTAAGGAATGGAAAACCAAACAATGTGTGTTCTCACTTATAAGTGAGAGCTAAGCTGTGAAGACACAAATGCATAAGAATAATACAATGAAATCTGGGGACTTTGGAGAAAACGTGGGAGGGTGGTGAGGGATAAAAGACTACATATTGGGCACAGAGTACACTACTTGGGTGACCAAAATCTCAGAAATCACCACTAAAGAAGTTATCCATGTAACCAAACACCACCTGTTCCCCCAAAACTATTGAAATAGTAAAAAAAAAAATTTAAAAAGATTAAAAAAAAAGAAGCAATAGGAGGAGGATTCTTGTCTTGTTCCTGATCTTGGAGGAAAAACTTTGAACTATTCACCAGTATGATGTTAGTTATGGGCTTATCATATATGTTCTTTATTGTATTGAGGTCCATTTCTTCTATATCTAATATTTTGAGAGTTTTTTAAATCATGAAAGGATGTTGAATTTTTTTCAAATGCTATTTCTCAAACTATTGAGATGATCATATGGTTTTTGTCCTCTATTCTGTTAATGTGGTGTATCACACTTATTGATTGAATTCCTGGGATAAAGCTCATTTGTCATGATGAATGATTCTTCTAATGTGCTGTCAAATTCAGTTTGTTAGTATTGTGTTAAAGATTTTTGCATCCATGTTCATCAGGGATATTGCCTGTAATTTTCTTTTCTTGTAATAACTTTGTTTGGTTTTGGTGTCATAGTAATGCTGAGCTCATAATGAGTTGGAAATATATCTTCCTCTTCAATTTTTGGAAGAGTGTGAGAAAGATTAGTGTTAGTTTTTCTTTAACGTTTGGTAGAATTCAGCAGTGAAGCCATAATATCCTGGCCTTTCTTTGATGGGAAACTTTTAATTACCAATTTAATCATCTTACTTGTTTTTGTTCCATTCAGATTTTCTGTTTCTCCATGATTCAATCTTGGTAGGTTGTGTATGCCTAGAAATTTATCTAATTTTCTAGATTATTCAATTTGTTGGTGTACTCATGTTTCTAGTAGCCTCTTATGATCCTCTGTATTTCTATTGTATCAGTTGTGATGTCTTCTCTTTTGTTTCTGATTTTGTCTTTTTTCTTTTTCCTTTGTCTAGCTAAAAAATTGTCATTTTTTTGATATAGACATTTATTGCTACAAACTTTCCTCTTAGAACTGCTTTTGCTATATCTCATTAGTTTTGATATGTTTTGCTTCTATTTTTCTTTGTCTCAGAGTTTTCTACGTTTTTTTTTTTTTTTTTTTTTTTTTTTTTTTTTTTTTTTTTTTTTTTTTTTTTTTTTTTTTTTTTTTTTTTTTTTTTTCATTTCATTGACCCGTTGGTTGCTTGGGAACATGTTTAGTTTTCATGTATTTGTTATTTTTTGAAATTTGTCCTCTTACTGACTTATGGTTTCATATCGTTATGGTTAGAAAAAGATACTTGGCATGATTTCAATCTTCTTAAATTAGTTAAGATTCATTTTATAGATCAACATATAATTTATGCTGGAGAATGTTTCATTTGTTCTTGAGAATAATGTGTATTCTATTGCTATTGGCTGGAGTGTTCTGCATATGTCTGTTAGATCCATTTAGCCTAAAATATAGTTTAAGTTCAACGGTTTTTTAAACTGATTTTCTCTCTGAATAATCTGTCCTTTGCTGAAAATAAAGTATTAAATTCCCCAACAATTGTATTATAGTGTATCTCTCCCTTCAGATCTATTAATTTTTGCTTTATATATTTAGGTGCTCCAGTGTTGGGTGCATATATATTTATAAATGTTTTCTTCTTTCCTCAATTGAGCACTTTTCATTATATAATGACCTTGTCTATTTTTACAGTTTTTGAGTTAAAGTCTATTTTACCTGACATAAATACAGCTACACCTGCTCTCTTTTGGTTTCTGTGTGCATAAATATATTTTCCCATTTCTTCTATATGTGTCCTTACAGGTGAAATGAGTCTTTTGGAGGTAGCAGATAGTTGAATTGTGTTTTTTAAATTAATTGAGCCACTTTATGTCTTTTGATTGACCAGTGTAATCTATTAACATTTAAGGTAATTATTGATAGGCAATGACTTACTGCTGCCATTTTATTAATTGGTTTCTGGTAGTTTAATGGAGCCATTGTTTCTTTTTTCCTTCCTTACTGTCCTCTTTCGTGATTAGGTAATTTTATCTAGTGGTATGCTTTGATTTCTTATTTTTATCTTTTGCGTGTCTACTATAGGTTTTTGCTTCGTGGTTACCATAAAGCTTATATAAAACAACTTATCATTTTAAAAGGATTTTATTTTATTTTTTAAATTATAGTTTAAGTTCTGGGGTACATTTGCAGATTGTACAGGATTGTTACATAGGTATACACATGCCATGGTGGTTTGCTGCATCTATCCCCCTGTCATCGACATTAAGTATTTCTCTTAATGTTATCCCTCCCCAATCCCCTCACTTCCTGGTTCCCCTCCCTTAGCCTCCCCACTCCCAACAAGCCCTGGTGTGTGATGTTCCCTATAGCTGACAATGGCTTAACTTTAATTGCATATAAAGCTCTACACTTTTTCCTTCTCCAACTCCTCTTACATTTTTGATGTCACAGTTTACTACTTTTATATTGCATATGCCCTAACAAATTATTGAATCTATTATTATTTTTAATAGTATTGTTTTCAACCTTCATACTAAAGATATAAGTAATTTACACATCACGATTACAATATTAAAGTGTCCTGAATTTGACTATGCATTTACTTTGCTTATAACCTTTATACTCTCATATGTCTATGTGTTAGTAATTAGCATCCTTTTCTTTCAGTTTAAAGAACTGTATTTAGCATTTCTTGTAAGACAAGTATAGTGTTACTGAACTCCCTCAGCTTTTTTTGGGGGGAGAAATCTTTATATCTTTTTTATTTTTGAAGGACAGCTTTGCCTTGTACAGTATTCGTTTTGGCAATTTTTCTCCTTCAGCACTTTGAATATATTATCCTACACTCCACTGGCCTATGAGGTTTCTGCTGAGAAATCTGCTGCTTGCCTTATTAAAACTCCCTTATATATAATTTCCTTTATTTTGTTCCTCCCGCCACTTTCAGGATACTCTCTTTTTCTTTTATTTTTTGATATTTTGATTACAATAGGTCTTGATGCAATCTTGTTTGATTGAATTTTGCTGGAGACCTTTCACATTCCTGTATCTAGATATTTATATCTTCCCCAAGATTTGGAAAGTTTTCTGCTATTATTTCTTTAATTAAGCTTTCTACCACTTTCTTTCTCTTTTTAAACTCCCATCACTTGAATATTTGCTCTTTTGCTGCTGTTCCATAACTTACATAAACTTTCTTCATTCCTTTCCTTTATTTTTCTAACTGCATATTTTCAAATAATTTGTCTGAGTTCACAGTCTTCTACTTGATGAATTCTGCTTTTAATACTCTATTGCATGTTTCATTTCATACATTGTATTTTTTAGATCCAAAAATTACTGTTTGATTTTTTAAAAAAAAATCCATCTTTCTGTTAACATTTTTATTTTGGTTGTTTATTGTTTTCTTTATTACACTGAATTGTTTCTCTTTATTTTATTGAAGTTTTTTTGAGCTTCCTTAAAACAATTAGTTTGAATTTGGATTACTTGTCAGGTAGTCACTATAGCTCGGCTCTTTTGGGTCAGCTACACAGAAATTATTGTGTCTTTTTGGCGGTGTTATGTCTCCTTTGCTTTTCATGTTCCTTGTTGACATACATTGATGTGCTTCGTAGGGCAGTCACCTCTGTCAGATTTTATAGGCTAATTTTGGCATGTAAAGACCTTTCTCCATGGGTGAGCAGTATGAAGGACACTTGTTGGGTATGGTACAGCAGTTTTTCACCAGTGATGTATTCTTTGTGTTGCTCTGTGAGCTGAGATGGGTGCTGTCACAGATTGTAGGAATTCTCAGCAGTCAATACTGTGGATGTTTGCAGTGATGGTGAGGATTGTTGGGGTCTTCAGTGATTATGATTGCTAGTGTCCTCCTGATCTCTTTCTCCCACTAGTCAATTTGGGTTCAGAGCATCTCTCTTGAAACTGGGTCTGGCTTATGGCCTGCTCATGGTGGTGGTATCGACAGTGTCTGATAAGTAATGCTTAAAGGAGTGGTTTTCTTGAAACACAGGCATGTGTGGAAGGACTGTAGTTCCAGGGTATGAGGTGATAAAGGCACTGATGTTTGGAGTGCAGGAACTCCTGGTGCTGCACTGTAACACTGTGTAAGGTGCAGATGTTTGTAAAGCAGCCAGGGAGTCAAGAATGGGAACATAAGGCATGTGCAGAGTTACAGTGGCTACAGGGTCACAGCAAGGCCTAGTTCTTTATGGAGGCTGAGCTAGTGCCTAGAGAGGAGGCACGCTCAGATAGACCTTGTCTTGCAACCCAGATTTTGAACAAGCTCACTGTGGCAGAAGCTCCAGTATCTGAGACATGGGTGGGTTCAGTGCATTCACATCCTG
The DNA here is from genome assembly GCF_001604975.1 of Cebus imitator. NCBI lineage: Eukaryota > Metazoa > Chordata > Mammalia > Primates > Cebidae > Cebus > Cebus imitator. The sequence continues at coordinate 3,409,439 of NW_016107389.1, read as the reverse complement.
AGTGTGTGCACTTTTGGCATAGCCACTTGGAGGTCAGGGTACACGTGAGGTTGTGAGGTAGTAGCTTCTTTCCTGAAACAACTAGAAGTTACTGCATCTTGAAGGATGAGAAGAGGGAAGAGGTGTGCAATATGTCGCCTGGAGTACCCCAACATGAATGACTGTCAGTTACCTCAGTGGCAAAAGATGCCAGTGTCCTCTGTGGAGCAGGCCACTGGGAACCATGAGGGTTTGTTTTGTGGATAGCTATCTGCATTTATTTGTGCTGTGGGAAAATAAAGGCTACTATCTCCTACTCTGCCATCCTGGTGATATCACCCCAAGGAATATACCTTTTGATAGTCAGTTAGAACCTCTCACTTTTATAAAATACATTTTGATGGAAGTTTTGGGTAGGTGCTGCATTAGGAAAATTTCACACTAAATTTTTATTCCAAAGTTTTATTCCCCATCCACTTTCTTTACCTCAGCTGTTTTGGTAACACTTACACATATTTTAGAAGTTGGAGATTTTTCTACTTTGAAAATGGCATTTGCTTTATAAAGCCTCCTTGTTGCTTTTGGACAATTTATACTTGGAGATATTGAGATATTGATTTATAAAATTTGTTCATCCTGGAAGTCCTGAATTTCCGAAAAAACAACAAAACATTGAAAGAAAGAATTGCTTAATATAAAGGGAATTAATATTTTCAAATAATAGTGTAAAAATACCTTTATTGATACAAAAGACATTTATTTAATATTATTGAGTCAAAATTTATGTTATAAAGTGTTATATATAGTAGATGTTATTTTGGAAAAAGTAGTGTAATATGAAAAAGAAAATGAGGAAGTCTATACACCAAACTATAGACATATTTCAATGTTTACATTTGAATATTTTAAATTTTCTCCTTTTTGATAACTGGTTTTTAATGTGTTTAAAAAAATAGCATTTATTTATAATGTAAAATTGCCATTTCTTCAAATTATAGTAAGCATAGTATTTATGTTAGAAAGAGGACAATGTAAATTACAATGTAAACTAGCATTGTATCATCATTCTGTATTGCTATACCCTTCCGAGGATATAAATTCATACTTATGAGCTTACACTGCAATGTTTGGTAGCATGATACAATTAAATAAAAAAATTAAAAATGGAAATAATTTTCATTTTTACCTTATAACAGGAATCATTCACTTTTACAATATCACCAATGAGACCATTTAAATCAGAGCCAGACTTAATAGGGATCAAACGTCAATGTAGAATACATTTTTCCCTTTAAGCAACAACTTGAATGGCAAAAAATTAACAATGGAACTTCAGGGATTGATGTGGATGCAGAATTATGAGATATATTACTACTATAGATGAAACAGAGCCTTATTGTATGTTATATATATGAGTTTCTTCCAACTGATGCAAAAATACATATTCTATGGATTAGTTACCCTGTTTCTCTTTCTCTCTCTTTTTCCATCAGTTGGATTGGCTGTCTGCTGAAGTCATTATTGAACAAAGAGCATGAAGTTCTCTGTCATTATATTAATTTTCTCCTCCCTAGGTGCATTTGTAGAATGCAAAAATGGCATTGCACCAAGATTGCAATAGTCCATGCCTTGATTTCCAAGAGCACTCTGAGAACCTGGGAATAATATCCATTCAGATAGCCCTCTCTATAAAACGCATGTAAGATAATGATGCTTCTTTGATTTGTAGCAGCATCTGTCTTTGCAGTATCTGTAATATTCACAAGTTTGCCATTTTAGAGGTTTATCCAAAACTTTTGATTTACTATTCTTCATTACTGCTATTGATGGCCAGGTGCCCAGAACTATGATTTTTAAAGTGTGCCTAAGGCTGTTATACTCTGTTCAGTTTGTATCTGTATGTCCTGAATTATTTTACAGGCTGTAAATTTTAAAATCACCTGTATCAGCCTTTAAATACAGTCAGAATATCTGGAAGGAGCTAACTTGAATCTAAGTTTAATTTATTTGTTCAAAAAATTCTTGTGAAATGCCATAAGGTACTGGGAGTACAGGGATGAATAATCTCTGTGTCAAATCTGTAAGCCCAAAACCATCAGGAATAAATCTGTAGCCACATGAAGATAGATTATTGACTTATGGCTATGAGAGAGATCACACACCGTGGGGAACCATGGACCTTCATAAGAGGAGGATATTAAGAATAATTTACTATAGGATTTGTGTTAGTGTTAGGTATTTTTCAGGAGGGTCCAAGAATATGGTTTCTCTGGATTGGGTACTTTCAGAAAACAGGGTGATTATTCAATTGAATATTTTAATGAATCTTATCTAGAGGGTGGGAAGAATAAATATGAAGGTAAGTCCATAACTGGCAAAACAGCACTCATGATTTCTGTTAACTAGGAGAGGAGGATGTTGGTGATGTTTACTGTTTCTGCTTTGATCTTGTTTCTGCATGTGCTTTGCCAAGGTCATGCAATAGTCTTCATTTTTTGATTTTTGATTTCACTTTATTATAGTCATAGAGCTACTGTATCTGATGTCAATGCTGTGTGAGCTTAATTTTAACGGATGAATGCCACAGCTTAGCTGAGAGTGCCAGGCCAGCTCCTAAGACCACCAATACCTAGATTTTAGTGTCAGATGAGTTCTTATGTGTCAGAGTCTAGTTTTCTTTTTCTTGTCTGTAATTTTCTTGTAACGTCATTGTCTTGTTTGGGTATTGGGGTAATTATGGGATCACAAAATGATTAGGAAGTATTCCACCTACTTCTGCTTCCTGGAGGATATTGTGATAAGTTGGCATCATTTCTTCTTTAGATGTTTGCTAGAATTCACCAGTGAGAGAAAGCTATTGCTCCTTTTTGGAAGGTTATTAATTACTGCTTTAATTTCTTTAGTAGAAGTATTTTGGTTATCTATTTCTTCTTTCATGGGTTTTGATAGCTTATGTCTTTCATCCATTTATCTAAATCATCAAATTTGTGAGCATAGAGGTTTTTGTAGTATTCCTTTATTAGCTGTTGAATATTCATGAGATCAGTTGCAATGACTCTTCTTTCATTTATGATACTGATAGTTTGTATCTTCTCTCTCTTTTTTTTCTGTTAGTTTGAGTGAGATGTTTATCAATTTTTTTGGTCTTTTCAAAGTATAACTTTTAGTTTCTTTGATTTTTCTCTATTACTTTTCTGTTTTCAATTTTATCACTTTTTGCTCTTTTTGTTACTATAATTTTTTCTTTTGCTTGCTTTAGGCTCAAATTCCTTTTAAAAAAGTTTTCTGATGTGAAAACATAGGTTATTGATTTTATATCTTTTCTATTTTCTAATATATGCATTACATTTTTATTTAGTTAAAATATTTAGAATTTTTTGAGTTTTATTTCACGGGTTACTTACAGATGTGTTATTTAGTTTCCAAATGCTTGGGGATTTTTCCAAGTATCTTTCTGTTTGTCTTTGACCCCTTCTGTGATCCCAGTTATGTGTGACACATTTTGTTATTGTCTCATATTCTTGAAGGTTCTGCATTTTTTTTTTTTGATCTTTTTTCTTTTGCATTTCAGTGTGGGAAGTTTCTGTCTTTAATCTCTCCTCAGTCATATTGGGTCTACTAATTCTCTTTCCAATAATGTCAAAAATTAGGTCACATCATCTGTATCGAAGTCTGATGATTGCTTTGTCTCTGCAGACTGCTCTTAGCTTTTGTCTTTATGATCTTTTTTGAAGACCGGGTTTGTCGAATAGAGTAACAGGAACTGAGGTAAACAGGCCTGTAGTGAGAGGTCATATATTAATATGGTAAAGATCTCATCTGTATTTAATGTCTTCTGTAGCCATAGGAACCAGATTATTCAAATTTTTTCTAGTTTGTTATTTTTGTTTCCCCTCTTGACCTTGGGCTTCCCTGAAGTTCTCCCCTTCAGAGAAAGTCCATGTCTTATAGCTCTCTCAGTTGTAACCCTCTATAGTATACTGGAGATTTGTGTGCAGTAAGATGCTAGAGAGGGAGAGTATTTTATAATTTTCTGATTAGATTTCTGACTTTGGGTGGGTCTGTGCATCAGGGCTGTAATTTCCTGTTTCTCCAGTGGTAAGGTTCTCCCCTGCTCTCTACCACCTTCCCTGGCTGCAGCATTTCCAGTCTGTTCTTTGACACCTTGACCCTTGTTAACCTTTATTCCTCTTAATGGTAAAAGGGGTGAGAGGGAGATGGAGGGGGAGGAATGCTCTTCTCCCAGCTGTGATACACTATGGCAATGGCCTTTTCACCTGACCAACAGACCTTGGTTATGGAGTAGCCCCTTGTCATATTTCACAGTGACTGACTATCCTTCTCCTCCCTTTAACAGAGACCCAAGGGGCCAAGACCCTAGATCTTTCTAGGATTTTCACTGGGAGAAGCTGGTAGAGTTTATGGAAGTAAGGTCCAAAATATTGCAAAGATCTTGCTATGTTTGTGGCCCCAAGGAGTTTCTTACTCTGAAGCTAGTCTACACACACCCTCCAGTAAGCCATGACAATTACTATTTCAGTGTTTCTATTAGTTACTATCTTCAAAGGTGTCTTTTCACAGTAAGAAGTTTTTGGATGTGTCTCTTTATTTGGCTTATCTCTTCAGATTTCCTGGTGGTGATTTTTCCTGTGACTTTAGCTCCTCTGAATCCAATGAAAAGACATTATTTTCAGATTGTCCAGCTTTTTCTTGTTGTAAAGATGAGAGTTATGACTTGCAGGGTCTTTATATGTCAAAGACGAAACTGTAAGTCCTCTTTCAAGCTTTAAAATAAACCAAACAAGCCACTAAAAACAGAAATCGCAAACTGACTTCATATAAATATTGGCTGGTATAAACTTTTTTTGGTATTCAGTAGTTATAGTTATATTTGATAATAGTATAACCATAAAATAATGTTCTTATCAGTATATATGATTTAAAGATGCCAATTTCCTATATTTCAATATGATATCACTATTAGAATGTTTTCCTAGAAAAGTAATGTAACTTTTTAAACTTTTAAAATGTGATAAAATCTGAATTGCAGTTATAAAAATATCCATGTTAGATTCCTTTAATAAGTTTTATCTGTGGCTTTCAAAGCATTTATAGACATTCCCTCTTTAGCTGTTCTTTTCATGGTGCAAACAGTGTGATGTGATGCATCTTTAGACATTCTAACCTAAAAAATGGAGACACCAAAAGGTCAAGTAATTATTTAAATGTTAGTATAACATCAATCCCATGCACTCGACTTGCACTCATGATTCTAGTACAATTTTGAGCTTGGCTATGTAAATTAGTGAAGTAACTAAAATTCAGTTAGAATGTTCAGACTTTAGAAGTTAGAAAAGTTATTTTATCTATGAGAACAATCAGAAGAAATTCTCTGGAATTAAATATAAAGCTGGAATCAGAACAGAAACTTTTCATAAGCCACGCTTGTAAGTATTGGCCAACATAGTTTGCAGTGATATATACATGTCAATCATCTTCAAAGAGACGTTTTTATTAACCTCACAGCATATGTGCTGTAGTCCTTCTTCCAATAAGCAATAGAAGTGGAATATACAAGTAAGACTTATTGGCAAAGATAGGTAACATTTTTAACTATTATAATTACTGGTGGTTTTCTTTTACTCTGTTGTTTCTCTGAGCATATTGTGTACTTGCTTGTTTTTGCTTGGCATGTCATCAACTCTTCAACCGAAGTCTGCTTTTTGATTACTTTGCTTAAATTTCAGATCAATTTAGGATAGATAAATGGGGCATCACCTATCTTGTAGGTAAAATTTTATTTTCAAGATCACAAAGCAGTAAACATATGTGAGAGACTGATGCATTTTATTGTTAAGTATTTAGTTTTATACATGCTATAGGATGCTACAGTAGTTAACCATAGTTACCTATGAAAGAGGTTTCAGACATGTAAAAACTGTAAACTCACTCTACATCTCCTGGGAAGTTTTTAATGAGAACAATATAAAGAATTCCATGGCACAACGAAGAAAACAGAAGGCTAAGATAAGGCTTGCGATTCTGAGAGAGTGATGGGGAAGCTAGACCCCAGAGATGCACCAAGAAGAAAGGAATGGCTTATTGGCTCCCTATTAATCATGTCTCTCCCACCGCTCAGTTTGGGCTAAGTTTGCAGGCAGCCATCAATACCTAAGGGCCTTTCATCCATTTCTAAATCTGCTAGCCTGGGTCCAGGGAGGTACAACAAATAGCAGCTCATAATGTTGAACGCAAAGTGATCTGTGGATGAGATAATAAGGGTATAAGAGCTACAATATTCAAACCCCCCAAATGCTGAATGATAGCCAACTCTCTGATATTCCGATACTTCTCTGGTGTTTTTGACTTTTATTTTCTTCTCCTGTCCTCTCCCCAAAGCCAGATAATGTTATATTGTCAAGGAAGTAGTTTGGGAAGGGTAGTGGTCATGGTAGTGGGGAAAATGATTAGGGCATTATTTGCATGTTTTTCCCAAATTAAACTTTTAATGTACAACTTCTAATGCCTTCCAAACAGCTGTGGTGGATATAAAACTCTTACCTTACACCAGGGGTTCCCAAATTTTGATGCACATTTTAAAACACCACCTGAGTATCTTAAAAAATATTTATGCCTCCGTCCCTCCTCAGACATTCTGACTTAATTGGCATTAGCTGTTATTTGAGCATTGGGATTTTCAAAATCTCCCTAGGTGATTCTAACGTGCAGCAAAGTTTTGGAAACACTACTTTTACTCTCTGAAATTCTGGTATACATTTTATTCTTCCTTTGTAGAAATCAAAGATCCCCGTAGAGATTTTGTCACTATATTTCAGTTAGCCAGTGTACAAACTAATACGATGTTTATTTAGTTGCTATCTTTATATGGGCCCAAAGTGACTTCTAAATAGTTATTTCCAATTAGCTAAGAGTTTACTCCATATTTTTATGAGTGAGAAATTATAACAAATTATTGGCATCCCCCAACTTCTGATAATGCACAAATAATCTCAGAAGGATGACAATTTTCCCCTCTTTAAATTCTTTGGAGAAGTTCCTCAAACAATACCAGTAATAAATTCAAATAATTAAAAATTATAAAATTATTGTAATTACTATTTCCTGGCTTCTGGGTTGGAGACAGTAGTTAGTTAGCACTTCTGTATCCCTGGCATTATACTAAAAATCATATTTAAATTAACTTTAATTTCCACCAAATTTTGTGTACGTTTATTTCAATTTGCCAATGAAAGATGAAAGTAATACAATAGACTCATCTCTCTCATGAATATTTGTACTTGAAAGAAAATATCATGGAGAAGAAAATTCTAAAGCTTAGAATGGATCTCTAATAATGAAACTTTAGGCGTCAGGCAGAACAGTATCTTTAGAAGAAGTGACTTGACATTCTATCTCAATGACATTATCTGTTCATTCATTTGTCCTATCCTTATTTTACCCATGGCCAATTCTGATTCATCTTTTCTTAGTTTCAAATGTGAAATTATCCCATGACTTAGTTTCAACATGTCAACCTGCAACACATGGAGATAAAAACCTAAACAAAGCAAGACTCCTTGGAACACTACTTAGCATTTGTAAGTTCTTTGTAGATGGCAATCATTTTTTTTTTCAACTGAGGCAGAAACACAACTAAATGAAATGTCTTCTTTAAAAAGAAAATTTTGCCTTTATGCACATTTCTAGCTTAGCAGGTAACATGATCTAGCATGGAGAACTAGCATCTCAGATTTTCTCTATCCTGGTTAAAGTATCATCATCAGTCACGTGGTCCCTCAAGTCTGAAGTCTTGAAGTGATTTGACAATTTTACCTTAACCCATTTTAATTGGTCACTAACTCCTATTAGGGCTACATTTGAAAACCCTTGATTTTATCCTATTTTACTCTTCTCACCTCTCTGCCCTAATTCTGGCCCTAATCTCTTATTTGAATCAAAACAATTGCTTTTAACTGTTTCACCTAGAAAACAGACATGTATATGTCTGTTTATGTACATGTCTGTTTTCTGTACAATATGATACGTACAGTGGCCCAGTTTCATGTGAGCTGTGAGACCTGAAAGTCATACAATATATTCAGAAGCAAAAATTCTGACCAAATAAGAGGAAGAGAAGTTTACAGTTTTTTACTTTTTTTTAAACAAATGACGTGTTTAATTAAGCCTTACCTCAAGAACCTGGTCAACATAGGCAACAGGATACAACATGATCACATATATAAAAGCATATAAAAAATTTGCAGCTCAGTGAATTACTCCCACACTCCACACACACACACACACACACACACACACACACACACACACAAAACTCTTGCAGCCACCACCCATGGGAAAGAATATGGCTGGAGAGTTGCCATACTCCAAAAACTCCCCTTATGTTTCCTCTCAATCAATCCTGGTAATAAATTCAAAGAATTTATTTTTTCCTCCCCAGATATAGCCTGTTATCCTGACTTCTACTACAGCTTAGTTTTGCCTGTTTATGAATGATATGTAACTGGAATCATACATTATGCTACATCTAGAGCCTATTACTCAGCATTTTGTGCGTGTTTCACAGTTCTTCCCTTGTCGTTCCATCATGTTCAATGTGGGTATGAACTGGGCTAAGAGTTGCCTTTCCTCAGGCCTGAGAGCATCTCACTCACATATAATTCGCTGTTCTTTCATTATTCTCTCTCCCTTCAGATTCCATGACGACGATAAAATTCACAGACAAGGAGGCTCTTTTTCCTTTCCCTAGGGTCCCAGCAGGGCAGGAGGCAGCCTGATGGGAGGTGCTGAGGAGAGAAGGGTTCTATGACCTACTTCCCCATGCAGAGCTTCTACCTTCTGAAAGCTTTTATAGACAAGACTCATTACCAGCCCTTGTTAATTGACTTCTAGGTGCCTTGAAAAAGCAATCACTTGTTGCATTTACTATCATTTTATGTTCATTTAAAAACAAGGTAAAATACTTTTTCCTCACTTTGAGATGGCAGTATAAAAACAACTTTCATGTCCTTCTAAATAGAAAGAAATCTTCTAGGCCATTTGGGGCATTATAGAGTAGGTGCTCTCATGCATGTACATTTATTCTTATATTCAAATAATATTTTAATGAGATATGTAATAGAGGTATATAGAGATAATAGAGAAATGCAAAGCCTTCTGTTATATTTGATAACTTAATTACTATTAAGATGAATTAAGAAAATGCATATATACTCTATAAGGAGTGGATTTTCTTTTTAAAATCCTTTTTATTATAACTTATAAAATTGCATGTTTGCAACTTCTGTTGCTTACATTTCCTATACCTAGCTACTTCATGTTTCTGTATCTTTTGTCCTGCTATTCCCTTTGCCTGGATTTCCTTTCCCAGATTCCCCTTTTCAAGGGCATGTTCAAATGATGTCTTCTCAGGAACGCATTTCTAAACTCTAGTTTGGGAAGATAACACTCTTTTATGCTCTCATAACAGCCTGTCCTAGTCAATCTTATAATTTAATTATATTTTATTGAAATCCTTTATATTTTCTGTTTCTCTCACAAAACTTAGGCTCTTCAAGATCAGTTACTTTTTGTATTATTTATATATCCCAGCACAATTCCAAACAGGGAGCAAACACTTGATAGTTGTTGAAGTGAGTTAGTGAATGTGCTCTAGTGCAGAGGTTCTCCAAGTCTGACTCCAGACCAAACATTATGCCTGTGATCTGGGAACTTGTCAGAAATGTAAATTCTCCAATTCTACTCCAGACTTATTGAATCAGAAACTTTGGGCCCCAGCAATTTGTGTATTAACAAACCTTCCAGGTGATTCTGATTACAGTAAAGTTTGGAAACTATGGATCTCACATGGTTGGCCTGACCTTTGGATGATGGGCAAGGTCTAAATGCCTTTTAACATGTCTTCTAATGATAAAATCCCATGATCATAAGAAAATTCCTGCAACCGCCACTTTCAAAAGAGCCTCATTTATTCTTCCTATATTTAAGTTTAAATCAAGTTTAGGAGGAAAATCATCTCAAAAATTGTTTTGTTTTCTTGATTCTGATTAGTGCAGGGATCCGACAAAGTTATTAGGAAGCAGAACATTTATTGGGAATCTTCACTATAATATAGATTAGATGTTAAATGAATATTTCAGAGCCAGATGCAAGGGTCTCCAATGCTCCTGCTTCTTGTCTATAGCCTGTGCTTCCTCAGTATAGTTGCAACTTTCAGACTGTATTTGAAATAGAAGCAGTACAACTTTAAAGTCAAGAGACAGCTATTTTCTAGTTCTCCCATAAAAACTTGACACTGCACCAGATTTCCAATAATTTTCTTTATACTGATTCCTTAAAAAAGCAACTCTCCTGTGAATGTTGATATGGTTACTTGTCCTAGGATTGTTTTCCTGTATATGGAAAAAATTCAATTTAGTGCCAACCATTAATCATATCTTAGGCTGTTTGCACCTGAACATGAAAGGTGTACATCTTAACAAAATCCATCATGATTACAGTGAAACACAGACAAAAAGTCATGGTGTTAATATGACCAAGGACTTCTGACTATAAATTTTGAGATCAAAGTTATTATATATGACTCTTCAGAAAGCTACATGGTCTCTGAGCACTCTAGCTAATGAACAATTCTACTGTGATATTATGCTGCGTGTGTTTAATAGCATCTAACTTCTTGTTACTTTGGCATATTATTAAAGGTTCCTAGAGACATGACAACAATGAAAATGCCACTTTATCATTCTGTACTTCTTTCTCCCTCTACCATTAAAAGAAATTAACAATATACATATAGCTTTTACGGTTATGATATTAAGTCATCTTTTAAACAATTCTTTTGTTGTAATTTAAAATAGCAAACTGTATGTTTACAAGCTCTGTTGCCTACAGTTGCTGCTAAGAGGAATTCAGATAATAAACTTTACAAATACAGTAGTCTCCTGTTATCTTTAGGGGAGATGTTTCATCTACTCCCAGTAGATGACTGAAATTGAAGAAAATAACCCAATTGCCCTTAGTCAGAACAGGTTTCTGTTCATGTTTTCTACTCACAAATTTAATGACTTTTTCATTGTAACTAAGGGCTTGTGCACTGTGGGCATCACTTTTGCAGTTTAAAGTGTAACAGCAAAACTAGCACAGATTTTTTTTCCTTTTTCACAATTTCATGGCTAGAAGGTTTATTCTTATTGTAGATCTTAGCAACCTCAACATACATTTTTTTCTTTCCTTATTGAGAACTTTCACTTTTCACTTAAAGGAAACACCTTATGGCTTCTCTTTGGCATAACCAAAATGCCAGCATCATTATTCTTTCACTTTGGGGCCATTTTTGAGTAAAATAAGGGTTACTTGAATGCCAGCTTTGCAACATTGTGACAGTGGATCTGATAACCACGATGGTTACTAAAGGGCAAGGAGTATTTGCAGCATGGATCTGCTGGACAAAGGGATACATGCATGAAGTGGGACAGAGTGAGATGTTATTACACTACTCAGAACAGCATGGAATTTAAAACTTAGGAATTATTTCTGGAATTTTCCATTTAATAATTTCAGACTGTGGTTGACTGCAAGACTGCTGTATAAGCACTTTAGCATGTATTATTTCTGTGGTTATATATGAAAATAAAGCGTGCTATCTTTTATACCCAAAGGAATATTCCTTTTAGTTTAACTTAACTAAATTTGCAAAACATTTTCTATGTGTAGGCACCATGAGGACACTGAAAATACTTAGATGCTAAAAATTAGTTCTTGTAAATGTCCATTTTTCTCCCTGGTTTTTCCTCGATCCTTCTCTGTGCATATCTGTGTCCTAATTTCCTCCTAATTTGAGGACAGTCATATTGGATTGGGGCCCACCCTGATGTCTTTAAGTTACCTCTTTAAGATCATATCCCTAGAACCTGTCATATTCTGATGCACTGAGACTCAGAGCTTCAACATGTGAACCTCTGAGTGGACATAACTGAGTTTAACATTCATAGTTCTATCACCTCTAAAGTCTTTGATTGTGATACACCAATCACTGCACACTTCTATCTCTTCAGTTCTATCACGAAACATCATGAAGCTTTCCAGCGTTGAACTGCTTGTTCTCCAGAGCATGGCTTTACATATTCTCTACCCACCTGAGCCTCCATAATGACTTTATCCACTGAAATGCCCATAGTTGTAATATTAAGTTCCAAAGTCTTTTTCAACTATCTACCCTATAAATGATTCACTGAGTTACAAATTGGCTTGAAGAAATCACCCAAATATAAAAGTTAGGGCTGCTGTGAATTCACAGCCTTAGTTGTAAATACCCCAACTCATTCTATCTCAGCAGACAACTTTGCCTTAAATTTTCTTTTTTTTCTAAGAGATGGGGTCTTGCGATGTTGCTCAGGTTGGTCTCGAACTACTATGTTTAAGTGATCCTCTCAGCTCAGCATCTTGAATTGCTGGGATTCCTGGCATGTGTCATCCAGGCATATGCCAATGTGCCCATCTATCTATGCCTCTCTTTAAAATAGAAAATGAGTTGTTGAGTCCCTTAACTTCCTTTCTTTATATGCAAATGTACTTAAGTTATAGAACATTTATTTCTGCAAATAAAATTTATTCATTTACATTTACTATTATCTCTTACCTCTAAATGCAAAAGAAGACTGTACACTTTCCTTTATAAATTATTTATTCCCTTTCTATTCTTTCTTGAGCCTTGGGAACTTTAACAATTATTTACTCAGCTTTTGTTTTTGCTACTAGTTCTTTTTTTTAAATTAGTATAGAAAGATAACCAACTAGTACAGTTATATATTACTTAATGAAAGAGATGTGTTCTGAGAAATGTATTGTTAGGTAATTTTGTCATTGTGTAAACATCATAGAGTATACTTTTCAAAACCTAGATAGTTTAGCCTACTATACACCTAGGCTATATGGTATAAACTCTTGCTTCTAAGCTACAAATGTGTATAGCATGTTACTGTATCGAATACTGTAGGCAACTGTAACACAATGGTAGGTATTTGTGTATCTCAACATATCTAAACATAGAAAATGTACAGTGGAAATATGGAATAAAAGATAAAAAATGGTACACCTACATAGAGCACTTAGCATCACAGGTAGGTAGATAGGCAATGAGAAGGTCAGGGGAGGGCTGTCTGATCTGACCCACTAGGAATGTCGGGTGCTGATTTGGCAATTATCACATTGCCTCTATAAAAATAATTTGGCAGCCAGGGAAAGACAATCTCCTGATGGTCTGCACCTGTTAACATTTAAAATGTTAATTGAAAGCAGGCCCCAGGGAGAAGCAACTTCCTGGGTGTGCATGCTAAGAGACAAAAACGGTGAAGTATGATCTTCCTAGACATACTCCACTAAAATAGGGAAGAAAGCCTCAGATGGGCATGCATACAAAACTCCCTAAACACACTTAAGGAGGTGTTGTATGTGATCAATTCCCAAAGATAAGGAGAACACTGCGCTATGCAAAAAGCCTACCCTGAGGGAAGAATCATGGGAAAGAGGAGAGATTATAAAATCCCAGGATCAAGGCTAAAGTGGCTTTTTCTTTGCACCTTTTTTTCTTTGGACCTTCCGGTGCCACTTGCATCTTTTCCCAGGGTGCTTCCTTTCTTTCCTGTTTTAAAGCCTTTCAAATAAGCTTTCAATTCCACTCTGAAACTTGCCTCAGTCTCTTTTTCTGCTTTATGCCCCTCAGTTGAATTCTTTCTTTCAAGGAGGCAAGGATTGAAGTTGCTGTGGACCTGGAAGGATATACCATTGGTAACTTGGAGTAACTCGTAACTCTGCCACCACTAACACTTCTGTACCATGATGATGCTCCTGCCCATTATTCTCATCAAATGAGAATTGTGTAAGAGTTTGATGAGAAATTAGGCAGCCTTTACAGTCCTGATTTTGCTCCTTCTGAATTCTTTGTTTCTCAATTGTAAAAAAGTTTTTAAAAGATGCTCATTTTTCTTCAGTTAATAATGTTAAAAATACTACATTGACATGGTTAAAATTTCAAGACCCTTAGTTCTTTATGGATGGACTAAATGTCCAGTATCATTACTTAACAAAGTGTCTTGAACTTGATAGAACTTATGCTGAGAAATAAAAAATATACTCTAAAATTTTATCTTTTGCTATTTTTCTACAACCTCTTGGAAGGGCCTTTGTATAATCTTACATAATGTATATATGTATTGTACATGTATGTAATTTTTTTTTGCCATTTCTGATGTTGAAGAAATATTTAGGAGGCAATATATGTCTAAAATGCTCCCCCAGATAGAATCAACTGGCCTTTTTATATTTCTCTGTAATTTAATTTGTACGCTGTAAATAACTGAATAATAATATTATGAAACAGTTATATCTATCAACCACATTTTAGCTTCAAGTGAAAATTTGTATGAAGAATAACACAATACAATATTGTACTGGAAACAATAGCAATAAAATGTGGCAAAGGTAGCAGAAGATTGACAATTTGGATAAGCAGCAATTTTTCTATTCTCCAATACATCACATTATGAAAATAAGCATGACTAAGCAAGCATAAGAGAAGGACTGTAAATATTAGGTTATTTATCATAAAAGTCAATTCGTATGATTGCTTTTCTTTAATAAAACATTCATTAACATAATAAAATGTGCATAAACACAAAATGAATCCTTCATTTCAAAGAATGTCTATAGGACTTATGGGAATAATTTAACAGATAAACGTAATTAATGTGATAGCTGCTGAATAACTTAAACTTGGATACAGTAGATAATTGTAGGGAAAATGTTTTAGCCCAGTCATAGTTTATGTTTCATATGGGTTTGGAAAAATGAATATTTGACAGTGGAGAGTGAAAAAGAGACAATGCCATGATTAAATAGGTATAAAAGTAGATAAATCCAACTTGCTATCTTCTTCATAAAAATATTTATTTTAATACTATAACGAAAGAACAAAACATTTTAAGTTTAGTTATGCTTTATTAGCTACAGCCTACTGGCATATTTTTTCTGCTTCTTAGAAGTATTCT
>NW_016107389.1:3338460-3394318 GCF_001604975.1 Cebus imitator | reverse complement strand
AGGCAATTCTCCTGCCTCAGCCTCCTGAGTAGCCGGGATTACAGGCACGCGCCACCATGCCCAGCTAATTTTTTGTATTTTTAGTAGAGACGGGGTTTCACTGTGTTGACCAGGATGGTCTCGATCTCTTGACCTCGTGATCCACCCACCTCGGCCTCCCAAAGTGCTGGGATTACAGGCGTGAGCCACCGCGCCCGGCCAGAAGTATTCTCTTTAATTTGCTATGACATCTGTAACTTTTCATTTCATTAAAATTAATTTGTCTTACCTAATATAATTAGAAAATACAAACATATTTTATATAGAAATGCAATTTGTGGCTTTTAAGGAGAAACAAAAGAAGTAAACTGGATAATGTCATTATTACCCATGAGATCCATAGATCCTAGTAAAATGAAAGATCATAGAGAAAGCAGGGAGCAGAACAGTTAAAGGATTTTCTTGAAGTCAAATAGGATCAGAGTCATGAGCTGATTGAAAGACATAATTCATGAGTTTCAATAACAACCAAACTTCACAAGCTTAATGGTTTTGCATTGGTGGCATGAGCACATTTGAATCATTTGGATTAAACTTGGTAGCTCCTTAGTGGTAGATTAATCTTGTGGCATGGTGGCAACCTTTGATATCTCCTCTTATCCGCTATCCTAGGTGTTGGAGAATTTTGTGAGAAAATTGTATTTGGAGCTCGGCTACTCTTTTCTAGGCTGCATTCTATTTCAACTTGCCTATGGCAAATGCAGTTCTAAAAGTCTGAACTTCTGGATTACTGAGGAATCCTCCTTATTATGAGCAAAGAACGAAACTCTATAAGAAGCAAAAGCTTAATAAAAATCATAAAGCCAGTCCAAATAAATTCATCCCCTGCTCTATCTCTCAGACATGCATGTGTCTTATTTTTCATTCTGCTCTTCACTATCTTTATTTTAATCCTAAAAGAAGTTATTACTTTGTTTTAAGAAGTCAGAAGGAGGTTATAGGGCAGGAACTGGTAAGAAAGACGGCCTGTGTTCTGTAACTTTATAGGTCCCCATCCTTTAAAATCCTCATACTTAACATAAACAATCAATCATTCTTTGGGACAGCAACTTCTCATGTAAAATTTTACAAGAAGAAAATTTGGTATAATTTAAGTAGATGAGCTGGACATTCTATTATTTGTATTTTGCTAATGGTTTCCAGTATTTACTACCCTCCACAAAACCCCTGAGAGGTTGGTAATGATAAGGACCTCATAGTACAATTGGAGCAGCTGAATCTAAATGGGTTATATGAACTTGCTTAAGGTTTCTTAGCTCTTAAGGGGCAGAATTGGGACTCAAACCTAAATTTGTTTGCTTTCAAAAATCACACCTACTTTTAGGCTTCCTGAATCTTTATATCTATGTCCTTTCTCAGGTTTTGGACATTTTTACTCATTATTATTATTTTTAAATAAGCTGTCTTGTCCTTTTTCTTTCTCTTCTCCTTCTGATATTCCTATAATGTGTACATTGGTCTCCGTGATAGTGTCCCACATGCCCCTTAAGATTTCATCTTTACCCGCTTTTCTTCTGTTTTTAAAAATCTGACTGAATAGTTTTCAGTAACTTATCTTTGAGGTCATTGATTATTTCTTCTCCTTGATCTAGTCTGCTTTTGAACCCCTCTTTTGAATCTAATTATTTTATTTAGAACATATTTTCCCGTGTCTTCATTTTTCTTGACTTTCTGTGTTGATATCTATGAATTAGACAGGACATCCACTGTTTGCAGTCTTCACAAACTGGACTTGTACAGTGGAAGACCCTGAACAATCAACTTGGCCAGAGATCCTGGGCCTCCCAAAACTTTCAGTCCAAGCCAACATCTTCGTTCTTTGCAGCCCCAATATGTTGGGTATCCCAAGCCCCATTAGCTCTCAAATACAGGCAAGTTAGAAGCCATATCCTTGGGTATCAACCATAAAAGTTGGGGCAGTGAATATGTGGTCAAAATCCTTCACTCCTCAGAAAATATCTGAGTTAGAAATTCCCTCCTGACCATATAGCCCTGTGCCAGGGGTGGGAATTTTGCTGAGAGTATGTCCAAGCTTTTCCTAATGTGGGTGGTTTTGCACTCACTCATGGTACAGGAGACTCTCAGACATTGCTGCAGGTCTCATAATGAGAATAGATCTTTGTGTTGCCATTGGGTTGGTGTGTCCATGGACGGAAGGAGAGTCCAGAGCCTTCTATTCCGGCATCTTGCTAATATTATTCTCACACCTGTTTTTATTTGTCATTTATTTTCGAGACAGGGTCTGACTCTGTCAGCCAAACTGGAGTGCAGTACAGTGATGTGATCATGCAGTCTTGACCTACTGGGCTCAAGTGATTCTTCCACCTCAGTCTTCTGAGTAGCTGGGACTACAGTCGTGCACCACCCCATCCAGTTAATTTAATTTAATTTTTTTTTTTTTGTAGAGATAGGGTCTCACTATGTTGCCAGGCTGGTCTTGAACTCCTGGCCTCAAGTGATTCTTCTGCCTTAGCTTCCCAAAGTGCTGGGATTATAGGCATAAGCCACTGCACCTGGCTCATACCTGTTTTTAATTGCTATGCTATACTGCATATTAGCCTTCACTAAGGTGATTTAAACTTTAAATCATTTGAACAGCAACTCAGATTTACCACTGGATTAAGCAAAGCAAGTAAGTCCTTGATTTTCAATGTTCTAGTCTGGAAAATGTGCTTAATGGGATCTAACACATAGGATTATTTTTAGGGTTAAAGTTGTTTATATAAAATATCTTTTAATAGTTAAGCCATTTCCCAGCTATTAATAGATATTTATACTATTAACAAATTCATGTTCAAGAAATGTTAGTTCTCTTCTTCCTTTGCCACTAACCCATATTGGCTCAAATTTTGTGCAGTTCAAAAGAGAAACCAGTGACTGTGATGATTAGTCTTATCCCATTCAAAAAGATAAAACATATTTTATTGAGGATTTTTGCATAAAGAAATGTTCAGCATGTCTGAACACATTCATGAACAAAGTGTTGTGGATTCATAGGGAAAAATGGCTTTTATCCTTACAACCAGGAGGCAGAGAAAAAAAATTGGGAAAATCTCATGGAGAGGATGGCACTTTCATCTGAGCTTTGCAGAAAAAAATTCAGTAAGAAAAAGTGGAGAAGGAAGCAACTGCATGTTTTTGACATAGAAACTGCATTAGCAAAGCAAACAATACACAACAAGATTGGTGGATCCAGAGGGAGCAGCTATGCCTGGGAGTGGTGTCAGTGTAAGAGGCAGGGAGGGATGTAACTGGAGATGGGAATCTCATGGTGGGAGAGAACCTGATCTCTGAGCATCTTGAGGGCTTGGCAAATTAGTGTTCCTTGTTTTATTTAAATAATACTGCATAACCACTACATGTTTTTAATCTTTATTGCCTTCGAGTAGTGAAACAACTATTGTGAATTATTTTGGTATTTTTGATCTTACCAGTTAATACAACTTTTTTTCATGTTTCATTAAATGTAGCAATGCCTAAATTTATTATATAATATGAATGGTCTAAAAGGTAATGCATGTTGAATAACAATCAATTGGATTTAAAAAAAAAAACTGGCTGCATAAGGCCTTGTTGGGGTTGTTTTTTTTTGTGAAACCAAGAGATTTAATACTGTTATTGGTGTTAATTCCACTGCCTTTTAAAATTTGAGCATGTCAGCTTTTTAAGTAGAGCATAAAGGAAAACTCTTAGAAGATATTTGGTAAAATTTTCTATTTCATAACACTTGAAAACTGCTTTGTTTGAACAATTTATCAAAAACCCCTAAAAATACTTGCTGACATTGAGAAATCATTTGCTTCAAGTGTCATAATTCATTAAACTATATGTGAATCCACCACTTTAAAATACTTATTAACTCTATGAAAGACTGGTTTACCTTCTAAAGCTTTTTCTTTCCGAGTTAAATGAGAACCAGGGGGTTCTGTGGTTTATCAGTTCACATATTTGAACTGAAACTTTAGAGGGAAAAAATGGAAAGTAGATGTTCAGAAAGGATAATTTTGTTTGTCTTTGGCAAATCCTGCGTTATGTAACTAATTAAAATAGTTCATAGATGTTGCATTTCAATGAAAGTAAGTGTTCACAGTTTGTGTATGTTTATGTGTATGCCTTTAAAATGAGAACTATCTTACTTTCAGATGTAATTTTTTT
Organism: Cebus imitator; assembly: GCF_001604975.1. Taxonomy (NCBI): domain Eukaryota; kingdom Metazoa; phylum Chordata; class Mammalia; order Primates; family Cebidae; genus Cebus; species Cebus imitator. Next base: position 3,390,124 of record NW_016107389.1, on the reverse strand, counting down.
CTTTCATTGCTAAAATAAAGGCAAACTGAAGTCTGTTCTCTGTTCTGCAAGCATTTGTAGCTTGAGATAGTTAAAGGGTGTTCTTGGGGTCAAGCTTCTTTTGCTGAAGAAATTTGAAATCCTACAAGAGCGTCAATTCAAGTGCCCGATTTCCAGCTTGCTTCCTCGTAGACAATGAATTTTCTAGGCCACACAACAATATATTTTACAAAGCTTTGCATTTATGTGGAATTTTTTCTTTTAATCAAGTTTATGTTGGTAAATTCATTTTGTGGGAGTGGGTACTGCTTGATGCTCTATTTTCTTCCTGTTTATTGTCCTTGTACTAACAGAACAATTGAGAGTTTTTTAAATGTCTGATGAAGTGCATTAGAGTGATTATAAATTTATGTTCCTTTCATAAGCACATAATTCATTTATACAAGTTATGGTCTTTATAGTTTGGCACTGACTTATAATATGAGCCCAGTTTTAGTATATATATATTTAAAATATACTTTTACCCAGCACTTCTCCATACCTAGTCAAACTCTTCCCATGATAAATTAAACTATTTTATCCTTATTACATTGAAGAGATGAAAGAATGATTAAAGGTAAAAGATGGTCAAGCCATGAAAACATAATACTAACACATATTATATGACATTCCCTTAGTTGCCCCTTCTTTGTAAAACAAATCCTGACACAGAAAATGTACTTAAAATGTATTTAAATAAAGAGGGCAGAAAAATATTTGGAAATACGCACACCAAATTCTTATTATAATGATTATGTCTGAGGAATGGAAGTGGAGGCAGACAATGGGAAAATTCTTTCTCTTTTTCCAATATTCATAATCTACTTTTGGAATGGAAAAAGGCATTAAAATGTGTTAGCAAATATTTTCATAAGTCTAAATTCTAACAATTATGTATACTGAAAACTTTAAAACATTAATGGAAGAAACTGGAGCAGAAACAAATAAATGTAAAGATATCATGTGTTCATGTATTAGAATAATTAATATTGTTAAAATGTCCATACTACCCAAAGTGACCTACAGGTTCAAGGCAATCCCTATAAAAATTTCAATGTTTTCTTTTGTAGAAATAGAAAAAAAATACTAAAATTCATATGTAACCATGAAGGAGCCCAAATAGTCAAGGCAATCATGTGCAAAAAGAACAAAGCTGGGAGCATCACACTACCTGATTCCAAACTACAAAGTGAAAGTAATTAAAATACCAGGATACTGGTATATAAATCAACTCATTGACCAATGAAACAGAATAGAGAGCCTAAAATGAGCCCATAGATGTACCATCAGCTGATTTTCATCAAAGTTGTGAAGAATACACAATAGGAAAAGGATAGTCTCTTCAACAAATGGTGTTGGGAAAACTGGATATTCACATACAAAAGAATAAAATGAAATGTTTACCTCATACCATACACAGAAGTCGGATCAAATGTGGATTAAAGATCTAAACATAAGACTTGAAACTTGTAAAACTCCTAGAAGAAAACATGGAGGAGAAAGCTACAAGACACTGGTCTGGTTTCTTGTTGATGTGGTTTCAAATGATTTCTTAGATTTGACCCCAAGAGTAAAAAAACTATAAATAGACAAATGGAATTACATCCAAAAGCTTTTGCAAAATAAAGGAAACAACTGAGTGAATAGACAACCTATAGATTGGGAGAAAATATTTGCAAGCAATACATCTGATAAGGAGTTGTTATCCAAAACATATAAGTAATTCAACTCTACAAAAAGAAAATAAATAATCTGATTAAAAAATAGGTTAGGAATCTGAATAGTCATTTCTCAAAAGAAGACATACAAATGGACAATAGATATGTGAAAAAATGGTTGACATCACTAATCAATAGGGAAATGCAAATCAAAGCCATAATGAGATACTACTTCCCATCTATCAAAATGGCTATTTTCCAAAAGACAAAAGACAACAAGTGCTGGCAAAGATGTGGAGAAAAGAGAACGCTTGCATACGCTTAGTGGGAATGTAAATTGGTACAGCCATTATGGAAAACTCTATGGTGATTCCTCAAAAAACTGAAAATAGGATTATCATATCATTCACAATTTTACTTCTAAGTTAAAGATTTGAAGTCAGTATGTGGAAGAGATATCTGAGCTCCCATGTTCATTGCAGCACTATGCGCAACAGTTAAGTTCTGGAATCAACCTAGGCAGCCATCACAGACAAATGGATAAAGAAAATGTGGTACATATACACAGGATACTATTCAGCCTTAATTAAAAAAGAACTTTTTTTACTTGCAACGACAGGGATAAACCTGGAGAACATCATACTAAATGAAAGAAGCCAGATACAAAAAGGTAAGTATTGCATGATCTCACTTATACCTGAAATCTAAAGAAATCAATTTTAAAGAAGCAGAGAGTAGAATAGTGGTAACCAGAAGCTGGAGAGGTAAAGGGGGAGATGATGGTCCAAGGATACAAAGACTCAAATAGGAGAAATAAGTTTGGTTATTTTTAAGATATATTGCACTGTGTGGTAAATATAGCAGATAATGTACATTATGAAATTTGTAGCAGAGTAAATTTTGAATGTTCTTACCACAAAAAAGAATAAGTTTTTGAGGTGATGGACATGTTAATTAACTAGCTTCAATCATTACAATTATATTCATAAATTGTAACATCACATTATACCCTGTAGTTATATAAAACTATAATTTGCCAATTTACAATTTAAAAAATAAAAATTGAATAAAAGAACTAATGATTAAATAGAAAACTTAATCTACAGAAATTTTCTTTAAAGCCAAATTTGTTGACCTAATTTTTTGCAATAAGAGAATCTTAACCAAAAAAAACATTTAGAAAGCTCACAATAATCGGTATTCCAGATGCATTCATATTCCATGCATTGCTATAATGTTTTAAGTTTGCTGTTTGACTTTGAGCATGTCATAAACCTTGAAAATGATGAAATTTGAATAAGATAATTTCTATGATCTCTTTGAATAATATTTCTAGATATTTTTCTAAGATTTCTAAGCTGATTATTGCTCCAGCTCTAATATTTTATGACCACAAAATTAGTGCATTAGCAACCAATCCAAAATTTAAAAGCAATTAAAAATATGAATTGTGGATAGGCCAGCAAATATACCCACACTGGGTTGAGGTAGTCAGAATTCACGCAGAATGAGCTGTTTGAATAAAAAAAGATTATTATTAAAATATATTAAAATATCCAATCTGTATTGAATATTTACTATATGCTGGGAAATGTACATTTATTATCCCATTTAGTTTTCATATCAATTGTATAAAGCACGGATAATTATTCTCCTCTTTAACAGATGAGAACATCGTTGTAGAGAGAAATCTATCTTCTCAGTAAGTTTACACAGCTAGTAAGTTGTGTGTAGGCTTTGAACTCAGGTGATCAGATTCCAGAACACACACTTTTAATTACTACTTTATTCCCTGATAGTGATTGGTTGGCCAGAAATATTATTTGTCTTCAGTACTGGTGGTTGAAAATTTCCATAAGATGATTTCACTTTTGTGCCTCAATTTTTTGAGTCTAACTCAATTTTGCCTCTACTGAATAATTTTTCATGTGTAAAGTTCATGTCTAGACAGCTTTTCTTTTCTAGAAGACTACATATGTAGAAGATTATGTTCACTTTTTACTTCTATCATCAGCTATCTTGGCAATTGAATTTTAAAATAAATTTCTAATACTTTTCCCCTTCAAGTAGAGTTCTTAGGAAAAAAATATTTGAGGATGGTCCTATTTAGATAGGTTCTTGCAAATGTGTGTTGAATTCAATATTATGTGCCCTTCCTAAAAAGGAACTCAAATCACCATCAACAATATATATTTAATAATCTGCTATAGTATGAACATATTGAAACCATATTTGCTTCAGAAGTATTTGGAAAACTTGGTCAACTGAATGCAACTCAATAAACATTAATTTTTAATTAAATATTAGAGAAAATGTAATCTGGAAATCTCAACAAAAAGAACTGGAGGAATAATATGGAATTTGTAAAATTAGGATAGTTACAATTTTGAGGCTACATTCAACTCCCGTTGAAATGTACTTTTTGGCATATTTCTGGGCTAGATTGCAAAGGTTTCTTTATTGATGTTAAGTTTACAGTTTAAGACTTTAAAAATTATTATTGGAAGTTAAATTATAAATGGAAAATTTTACCTTTAAAAATGGCAAAATATAAATGTAAGGTTTTTTTTTTAAGAAAATAAATAGAGACAGGACTTTCGCTATGTTGTCCAAGCTGGTCTTGAACTCCTGGCTTCCAGTTATTGACCTGTCTTGGCCTACCAAAGTGTTGGAATCAAAGGCATGAGCCACCATGCCTGGCCACATTTAAGTATTTGTAAATTAAATTTAAATTAAGTCTGAAAAAGGTGGGTAAAATTGGAATCCTGAAATTAGAAAAGTGCATGGATTTCAATGTAGATTAAAATATTACTCAGATTAGCAAACATTGGAATCTTACACATTCTATGTAGTTACACACGTTAACAACTGAAATACAGTCTATTGTATAAACGAGTCTACAGATCATTGAAAAAGCAAAAGAAAAAAAAGTAATTGCTGCGCTTGCACTTAAAATGGTTCATGGAAGTCTTAACTATCTTTTTTTCTTATACTACTTCTCATTTTTGAAAAGGCTGCCAGTTGCAATTGTCACAGTTGCTCATTATTGCAGTATGTTTTTGTGATATGTTTACACAGCTATATAAAAGCAATATAGAAAAAATCAAAGACTCATATTAAAGGGAAACACCTTAAGTATACATTAGCTGCTTAATTGGTTAATTAATGCAACAGATGCAAGTAATGATTAAATGGCATCTGAAGCAAGAATGCTAGTGTTAATAATTAAATTAGCTATATTTGTCATCCTGACCACTAATGATTTAAAAGTCTGTTTATGGTTCCCCAGAGCAGTTGCTGAGGCAGTGAATCCAGTCTGGGTCTTTTTGTTTTTACTGGGCATTTGCTTTTTAAATATCATAGCATTTACAGCAGGGAGTGCTTCCTGGTGTAATATATGGAGAAAGTAATAGATGATTGCAGGTTTAATGGCTAGAAATAATTAAAATGACACTACTTAGCTTTGCCTTTTCAGGGAGAGAACTCCAATTAAGCCACTTTTCCTTTCCATTATCACTGTACTGCCAATTAAAGTCTGATGTATTTTGTCAGTTTTATACAGATGAAGCTTTTAGTCTTTAATATACTCAAGAATTTACATTTTTGGCAGGATTATAAAGGGCTTGTCATTTAACTTTTATATTCCTATAAAAGACTCCGCTCAGACCTTCCTTTTCCAACTTTGCATCTTCTCTCATTGTCACCAAAGATATCCAAAAATGCCTTTTATTGTCACAGAAATATGATGCTTGTTAACATTTAGCATTTACATTTTCTCAGAATGCAATTATGTAACAAAGGAAAATTCAGAATCATTAAAGAGACAGTACATAGCACACCAATAAGATTCCAATTTATATAACCTTTTAGGCTTCATGGTTTTGTATGGGTAAGGATAAGGCAGAGTTGCCTTTAGTCTACAGTATTTGAGGCAATGGAAACCTAGAAGGACACATATATCGTTAGGGGATGAGATAATTGTTTAATGGTCATCTGCAATAAAGGTAGAACAACTTTTAGGGGAATATAGATAGTAAGAAAATATGAAGAGTGAGCTCTTTTAGAATTATACACAGATTTAACCTACTTAATTGTAGAAAATTGATAGTAGATAGGTAGCATGGCATATTGAAAAGAGGTGAGCTCTGGAATGAAGGAGTCCTGAGTTTGAATCTCAGTTCTATATCTTAGTCAATTGGAATATTAGTCAATTATTTATTCCCTAAAGTTTCAGCTTCTTCATCTTTTATATGAGGATGATAACATGTAGTCAGGATTTTTTTTCAAGAATTAGTGACAATGCTTGGAAAGCACCAATTACTGTGTGGAATAAATATTCAGATATTTGGTGAATGCCAGTTGTTATCGTTGGGGTTATGGTTGTCATTCTGTTGTTTTATTGCCTGAGTTGTTCACAGTCTTAGATGCCCCCTATTGTTTCCACCCTTGTTCCTAGGGAAGAAAGCCATATGGGTTCTCAGAAAGACATTTGTATTGGTCTTCATATCAAAATGTTAAGCTACTCATTAAGAAAGCTCTTAAGAAAAGATAAGCATTATAAAACAAGTTAAATGGTTATTTACATCAGTATTCACCTTTTTCTTTGATCTCTCCCTCTCCCTTTCATTGATGTGAATAATAAAAAAACTTTTCTCTGAAAGATAAAATAGAGCACATCAATTCTATTCTTCATTCAGTTATAAAGAGATTGATGGTGGAGGTGAAATTTATAAATATTTTGCCTTAATATTTGAAAATGAACTATTTTATCATTGTGTTAATAAAATGGATACAAATCTTCGAAACTATATATGTCTGGTCTTTTTTGTTATTGTTATCATTGTTTTTCTCATTATTGTTTTGCAAATAAAACCTTAGTACCTAAAAGTCAGCCTCAGAATATTGTATTTCAGCACACCACACATATTACATATTAGGTCATTGGTAAATGTTGTAAATGGTTCTGTTGCTACAGAATATTTATTTATTTATTCAGATTAACACATAAACATTTTTATTAACTCCTTTATTTAAAGAGAAACTTTTTCTTAAATCCACATTTTCCTGCAGCCACTTCTATCTCTGTATCTCTTTAGAAGAAGGTTCAAAGAAGACATTTATGAGGCCAACAAACATGAAAAAAAGCTCATTATCACTCATCGTTAGAGAAATGCAAATCAAAACCACATTGAGATACCATCTCATGCCAGTTATAATGGTGATCATTAAAAAATCAGGAGACAACAGATGGTGGAGAAATAGGAACACTTTTACACTGTTGGTGGGAGTGTAAATTAGTTCAACCATTGTGGAAGGCACTGTGGTGATTCCTCAAGGATCTAGAAATAGAAATACCATTTGACCCAGCAATTCCATTACTGGGTATATACCCAGAGGATTATAAATTATTCTATCAGAAAGACACATGCACATGTTTGTTTACTGTGGATCTGCTCATAATAGCAAAAACTTGGAACCAACTCAAATGTCCATCAAGGATAGACTGGATAAAGAAAATGTGGCACATGTACACCATGGAATACTATGCAGCCATAAAAAAGGATGAGGTCATGCCCTTTGCAGGGACATGGATGAAACTGGAAACCATCATTCTCAGCAAACTGACACAAGAACAGAAAACCAAACACCGCATGTTCTCAGTTATAAGTGGGTGTTGAACAATGAGAGCACATGGACACAGGGAGGAGTACATCACATGACAGGGCCCCTCAGGGATGGGGGCTAGGAGAGGATAGCAGCGGGTGGGGATATTCGAGAGGGATAGCATTAGGAGAAATACCTAATGTAGATGACGGGGCGATGGTTGAAGCAAACCACCACCACGGCACATGTATACCTATGTCACAAACCTGCATGATATGCCCATGTACCCCAGACTTGAAGTATATAAAAAAACAACAAAAAAAAACGAAACAAAGTTCATCAGAAAAGGCAGTCAATAAATTCTCCACTGTTTGCCTTTATTGTTCTTTCCTATCTAATTATCGTTTGGCCATACATCTCCACCAAAATGTCTCTTTAAACATCACTGATGACCATGTTGTCAAATTAAATGTTGCTTCTTAGTTTTCACCTTACCTGACCTATCAGCTTCATTTGACTTACTGATCACTCTCTCCTACTTAAAATGCTTTCTTCACATAGTCTTCAGGATATAACTCTCTCTTTATGTTCATTTTACCTGCCATGTCTTTTCAGTCCCCTTTGTTGGTTTCTCTGTATCTTCCCAAATAAGGGCTCAGCCTCTGGGCTTCATCTCTTTTCTGTTTTCACTCTTTCCCTGGGCGATCTCTTCCAGGATTGCTGCTGACTCTGCAATGAACGTCTGTCATGAAAACTAGTTCGTTTACACAACTGCTTAAGTGATGTCACTTGAATGCTATTAGCCATACCATCCTACATTCTATGCTTCTCCCATGCTTCCTCCTTCTTTTGCGGTATTTACCATTTTGGAAATGGGAATTCCATCCTTTTAGTTACTTGCATCACCAAACTTAGAGACAACCTTGATTTTTGTCTCTCACACCTCACACCCTATCAGTAAATCCTGTTCATCCTACCTTCAAAATATATGCAGAATCTGACCTCTTTTTGCTATTTGAAGTCAGGTGTAAATCACCTTCTCTTGCCCTATGTACTACAGTAACCTAACTGGTCTCTGCTTTCACAGCTGCTGCTGTGCTCTGCTGTTAAACGCAAGTCAGGCTAAGCGCTTTTCTCATACCCTCCTTCAGCTGCCCTCATGGAGTGGAGTATATATAGGCCTTACAAAGCTTCCAACGCCCCAGATGATCTGCACCTCCCCCTGACCCCTCATCTCTCTGACCTCATTTCCTCTCCCTTGCTTACTCTGCTCCAACCTCGCTAACCTTCTTGCTATCCTTCAAATAAGCCAAGCAGCCAAGCACTTCACCACCTGAAGGCCATACTGATACGCTCTTCCCATTGCCTGCAACTTCCTTTCCTCAAAACTCATCTTACTCGCTGCTTCATTTCTTTCACGTCTCTGTTCAAATGTCGTCTTCTCTCTAAGGCTTTCCCTGATGCCTTACAAGATAACATCATGCCTGAACTTAACACATTTTGTTCCTCTTACTCTGATTTCCTTTTGTGTCCAAGGAACTTATTACCATTTTATATATGTTACCTATTTATTCTTAGTTTTCTGCCCACTCCGTTAATAAGTTCTTTGCGAGCTTAGGCTTTATCTGTACTAACGTATCCTGGTGCCTAGAACAGAGTCTGGTAAGTAGAAGGCCTTCAAATTTTTCTTGCATGGATAAATGATTAAATAAATAAAACATAGATTGCTATAATCACTTGAAGACAGGATGTAATCCAAACTTAGGGGATCTGGAAAGAGTTTTTTTTTCAAGTGACTTCTGAGACCTGAAATATGAGTAGGTGTTAACCAGCTGAGGAGACGGAAGAAAGTGCTTCAGAGGACAATGACTATGTTAGAAAGAATGGCATGTTTGAGGAATTAAAGTAGTTGATTGCAACCGGTGTGTAATTTGTATTTGGGACAGGCTGTGTGGGTGGGAAGTGGCAGTGGATATGACATAAGTACAGAGTGGCTTGCCAAAAAGGCTTTATATACCATGCTAATAACTTTGGAATTTTATCTGAGGAAAATAGCTGCCCCTCAAGGGTTTCAAGGAGAGAAGTGACATACATTGTAGAAAGATTGCACCAGCTGCCACACATAAAGTTGATATGAGAGAGAGAAGGGAAGGAGGGAGGACTAGTTAAGGAGACAATTATAGGAATCTAGGTGGCTGCCTAAACTGGGAAGTAGCTGTGGAGCTGGAGAGTGGTGGGGGAAGTCTGAAATATTTAGGAACTAGTAACTGGTTGGATGTGGTGGGCAAAGAAAATGGGGGATCCAGAATGCTTTATAATAACTAAATGGTGGATTTGCATTTAAGGAGATAAAATTGTAGAATTTGCAACCTATCTTTGTGTAATTTCCAGTAAATTCCTGAGATAACTGTAAAATATTCTTGTGTTAGCCCTGGCATATTTTCCACAAATTTATAAAATTATGAGGGACTATTTCATGATAAAACATTAATTAATTATGATTTATTTAGAATAAAACCCACCAAAATTTACTAAGCCCTTAATTTATGCAAAGTGTGGTGTTATTAAACTACAAAAAGCATAAAACCTAATATTTTTCCTGTTTTTTTGTTTTTTAAGGTATAATTGACAGAAATTATACATACATACTGTATATAATGTGATATTTTGGTATATGTATACATATATCAAATATATATGTATACATTATATATACATTATATACTGTATATAATGTGATATTTTGATATATGTATACATTATTAAATGATTTACTCAAGCTAATTAACATCACCTCACATATGTATCATTTTTTTGTGGCAAGAACATTTAAGATCTAATCTCAGCAATTTTCAAGCGTGCAATACAGTATTATTAGCTATAGTTACCATGCTGTACAATGGATCTTCAGAATTTATTCATCCTAACTGAGAATAAATCTATGTTAAATTTAAATTACATGTCTTTATTCTCCTACCCTCATCCCCATGAGACTCTGGCAATTACAGTTCTCTCTGCTTCTGTGACAGGACTTTTTTAGACTACTCACATAAGTGAGATCCCATGACATTTATCTTTGTGTACTAGGCTTATTTCACTTAGCAAAATGTCCTGCAGGTTGATCCAGTCACAAATGACAGGATATTCTTTTTTAAGACTGAATAGTGTTCCATTGTGTGTGTGGGCATGTGTGTGTATGTATCCACATTTCTTTATCCATTCATCTGTTGATAAAATCATTAGTGAATTTAAATGATGAAATAGTTGTACATTGGATCACTCCTTTCTTAAATATTTTAGAATTGCAGAATATAAAATGGATCTAGTAAGTGCTATCATCTTCCTGATTTGGCTAAGAATGTGTTTCTGGAATTTGAAAAGAAAAACCCCAACAACCCCAGTGTTACTTTAGTAATGGCAGGTGCCATTTATTGAGCTCTATATGTTTAGCATTGTGCTAAGCACTCCACATGAATATTATTCATTTAATGTTTGTTACAACTCTATGAGGGGAAAAACTATTACTATCCCATTTTTGTGAGCGAAGAAACTGAGGCTCTGAAAGGCTACGTAACTTGCCTAATGCTACACAATAAGCAAATGGTAGATTCACAGCAGAATATTCAGTTTTCTGTTTCTGCAAAGCCTGTGCTCGTCCATTGAGCCTATGGCCTTTCTGTCTGAGTGATTTCCAGGCTTTTTCAGAAGGCTTGAAAATATGAATTTGCTGATAGCTCTTAAGAAAAGTTTGGAACTTTGCACACATCCATCAGATTTTGTAATAAGTGTCCTCTTAATGTTTCTAATTAAAACTTATCTCACAATTGTGCTCCATAATATATTTTCATTGAATTTTGTGCCCTTCACAGATTTATGAGTTCATGCCAGCTTCCTCAATTGCCGCATAGCTAAGCAATACTAATTTTATTCCTTTAATTTGACAAATGCAAAATGTGGAAATCAGCAATGGTATAGGGATCCTTAATTTACAATTTTCCCTGTGTTCATTCTTTTAAATCTCCAACTCTTACATTTTCATTGCATGTAATAAGCATCATAAAAGTGTCTCTTTGCCTAGTTCATTACATATGCTCTTTGATTGCAGTTAGATCCTTTGGAGTTGCTATTAGGAACAGTGGAAATAATTAAGAGCTTAGGTCCATGCTGATTTTGGAACAATAACTGCAGTCAGTTAGGTTCTCCAACGACTTAATTACTGTAAGTCAGTGTAGTAATACATACTCTATACTCTATAGCAATGGAGCTAGTGGATAACAACTGTCCACTCAGCACTCCCTGGGAAAGAATAAATTCATGTCTTTTACAGTTCAAAGCTGATAAACGTAAACTTTTGATGTGTCTAAAATTTTAAAAAGAAATTCAGTAGTATTATTGGAAAACATTAAAGAAAATTGTTAAAATTCATTTTTGATCAAAGTTGCTGGATAATATTGATAATATTGGGGAACTTTACATGACAAATAACCTATATAATCATAAAAGTACCTTGAGGTTTTTTAGATTCATTGATTTAAAACATTTCTTTTGAAAAATCAGGGATATAACAAATTTAGACAAAGAGAAATTACAAGCATTTTTATCAACTAAACAAAATTTGAAGAATATATTGGGAGATATATTTGGATACATATGAATGGTAAATGGACCTCGCAATAAAATTCAGACTGTTCCTACAAAATGGTAATAAAGCATGAATGATAACATGGAAAAATGGAAAATAAATATAAAAACACAATTCATACAAAATAAAATGGCCAGTAAATTTATACTCAGTCTCACTGTGTTCAGGGAAATGAATATTAGAGTAACAGTGAGCTCTCTTTTTTACCCCCTTCAGATTGGCACATAGTAAAATTAGTGATAATTCTTTTTGTTGACATAAATGTTAGGGGAAGTGTACACTCATATAATTATGGTAGAAATATGAATTGTTATAGACTTTAAATAAGCAATTTGACAGGGTCTGTAAAACTTAAATATGCACTTAATCTGTGACCCAGTTAAACAACTTGTGGGAATGTATCCTAAATAAGTTATCTCTCTAGCACATAAACATGTATCTAGTGCTATGTAGTTGGTGATTGCAACTAATTGAAAATGCAATTAATGCCAATTAAGGAGGAGAATGACTAAATAAATTCTAGTACATCAATTGCACAGAATGTTATGCATCCATTAGAGAGAGTGGGTTAGAGTTTTATTTGTTGATTTGGATAAATTTTATAATGCATTGTTATGTGGGAAGTGCAAGTTGTAGAAAAGTAAGCAATGTCAAAAAGCCCTTTGATTTTATTAGACATGCTTATAAAATATGAAAATAAACACAGAGGATTATTAGCATTAGTTATCAATGTGTGTTGGTCAGGCAAAGGAAAGAAGGGAGAGGTCAAAAATAAGACTGCAAGACATAGAAAGTTCAAAGATGAAAAAAAGTACATTACATACAATTCAACTTATGAAAATGCAAAAGTATCACCATATGTGTGTAAATGTATACATACATATGAAAAGTGGAGTTTTAAAATTATTGTCACTGTTATGGACTGAATTGTATATCCCTAAAATTAATACAATGAAGCCCTAATCCTCTATGTGACTATAGTTGAAAATAGAATCTTTACAATGGTTATTAAGGTGAAATAAGGTTACAGGGTAGGGCCTGAATCCAATATGACTGGTAAGAAGAAAGACATCAGGAATGTGTGTGTACAGGGAAAAGGCCGCATGATGATACAGGTAGAAGATGGCCGTGCAAATCAAGGAGAAAGGCCTCAGGAGAAGCCAAACCTCAGGACCCCTTGATCTTAGACTTCCAGCCTCCAGAACTGTGAGAAATAAATCTATGTTGGTTAAGCCACCTGATTTGCAGTCTTTTGTTTTGGCAGTCCTAGCAAACTAATATTGTTATCAAAATCATGTGAGTCACCTCAACATTTCAGGTGACTTGGTACTTTTGTCCTTAGATGTGTCCATGCTATATGATCTCTTTTTCAACAAGAATACATTATTTAGAGTCATTATTTAAAAAATATTTTAGGTGATATAAAAAGAAAAGGAATGGAAGGTAATAGGCACTGGAAATGAAAGGTCATGTAAGTTTAGGACCAGGTTCAGCACACTGGAAAACTTAAAGTCATGTATCTTATTGCAGCAGAGAGGAGCAGGGACACTCCGAGGATGCATATAAGTAGGTGTATGAGAGTGAGATGAGAGGACAGCTGCTCAGAGAGAAGCAGAGGTGGAGACTCAATAACCCTGGAGGAAATAAAATAACCTATTAACTCTTTGTGGATTGGCAAGACTTGTTGCTATTTTTAGATTTCCGTAAGATTCCTCATATATTTCCAAGACAGTCCTTTTCTGATCCTTCTGATAACTTGAGTTGAATCTCTCTGTCTTGGATTCCAGTGTCTCCTAGAAAAATATTCAAGACTTACCTATGTTCAATGGCAGAGAAATCTGATTATCATTGCTTAAAAACTTTGGTAGATTTGAGAACCTGGATTGTAGAGCATTGGAAGTGTTTCCAAGATCAAGGCCTCTCAGTTTTCTAAAATCTTCATATTTAAAGATCTCTACCTTCACTCCAACATCGCCACTGTAGGAAGCTATCATTGCCACTTTCTATTTGGCCTTGAGCTTGTGGGTGCAACTAAGAAGGTGGTGACCGCCTTAACTGAAAAATAAACTAAAGTCAATTTTGATTTGAAAAAAGATTTGAGAAAAGATTTCAGAGCTGATTTTTTCTGTCAAATTTGCAAAGTAATTACATTCAGCATCTTCAGGGTTTCTTTGATAGACTATAATGAGATCAGCATTTTGTTTCAGGTTTTGTTGAATCTATCAAAGCCTCAGTGGCTTGCTGTCATTGTTATCCAGTTTGTCTTTTAACATCTCTCCTCATTCCTGCCTCTTTATTGCTAACAGATCTTGCAGGCTCTGCTAATCTGAAGCAGCTCCCTTAAGGTTCTCCCTGCCTAAGACACTAAATGGCTCATAGTCCTTGGTGTCCCATAATGAGTTAGTCATTTAGTGTTTGTCTTATCCATTAGTTCTCCCAACAATTGTTGATGAGATTGTGTCACACTTTGCTATTTCCTTCACATATCACTAACATTTTGCCCCTATGTATTTTCACATGCTGTTTAATCCACAGAAGACTTTTTCCCTCCTATCCTTTAAATACATGAATTATTCTCTGCTTTAGGGTCACCTTCATGTCTTTTTCTCACCTTGGAGCATTTTCTGATCACTCAATATCATATTTAAGCCAACCTCCCTTTGATGTTCTCAAGTACTCAGACTTTATTCACACAGTTTAGTCAGATATTTGGTTGTGGAAATAATAGAGCCATGTTTATCTAACTATTGGTGGGGAGAGAAAGAAAACCTTTAAGCCTTGATGAAGGGTCCCCATGAAGATGATTGGTGGCTATTCGTTGGTCTCAAAACCACAACTCTTGACGTATTTGAGTATTCACACAAATATGCTACCAAAGTCCTCCAATTCTGTGTCAGAAGAAGAGGAATGATGATATTCTGACTATAGATATCCATTATACTAAATCCTTAAGATGGCATTGTTATCATGTTTTCTTTTTAATGAGACTGTGCCCTCAGGGACATATCATGATTGCATATTACATTGGAGTCCCTAAATACTTAAAATGTCCCTGTTTATTTGGCAGTCTTAGGGGTAAGAGTGCATGTAGAGTTAATTACCTCCCTTCCCTGAAACCCAGCTATTAAATATAGAACATGAAAAACAGGGAAGGATTTCCATTCTAATAAAACTAGGTCACTGAAACTTAGAGTTGGTGACAAAATTTTGCCAGATACAGAAACATACCTCAAATTGAAAAGGGGACTGAAAACTGATAATAAGGCTTCAGTTTTCTAGTACACATATGCTTCTCTGAATATAACATAGTGTCCTGAAGGGAGGAGAAGGAAACTGGAAATATGTTAAACAGCTTTGAAGATATATATGAAAACAAATGAACAACAACAACAAAAATAATCCCATGTGTCTGAACTTGTTAACTGTAGGACTTTACTGTCAGCTATGGGACCACCTACAGATTGGGCACAGATACATATAAACCATATGTGACTGTGCATATTGAGTCTATGTGCATAGAGCCTATGCAATAACCAAGAGTATACACCTTAAATAGTTATTGACTAGTACAAACGATGTGCACACATGCATAAATATGTTTAACGAAAAACCAGAAAATAATTTTGTCTTCTGTGTATGATGGTGTGTGTGTGTGTGTGTGTGTGTGTGTGTGCGCGCGTGCGCGTGCATGGGTGCATATAGTGCTGTTGAAGTAGGGAGGGAGGAGGCAACTGAGGAGGCAAGAGTTGAGGAATTGCTGACTGCCTCTTTAAAAAACATGCAATAGAAATCCATCACTGCTAAGGTGGTCTGGGGATCAGCATTATGAATATGGATTCTGTTCTCTTTATGAAAAAGTAGTGAACTCATTTCTGAAATATGTTTTATTTGAGAAACAGTGTCTTTTGTGGTTCTGATATAAAGCGTGACTTAAGCTTACAGCTATGATATGAAATTCCATAGAATTTTTCCACAGGAGCTTCTTGAGGAAAGCATGTCCCTCAAGATTTTTTTGGCTCAAGAGCCCAAAATGGCTGCTAGTCCTTGGCTCCCCTTAATGGCAAATGCCCCTTTATAAACTTATATGATAGAAGCAGACAGACATGCGCTCGTCAGGGCCCACTTTGAAGTACAAAATTTAGGCTGCTTTGAGGAACACTTATAGAAGCTAATGGACATCTGTGAGTTTGCTCAAGACCACATAGAAACTTTTAGACTCGGCAGACCTCTTGCTTTTCCTTCAATTAAAATGAGGTATAGTTCAACAGTCTTATATGGAGATGTTTGTAGATAATATATATTTATGTTATATTATGCCCATATACAGTATAATATTTTAATACTGAACATATAAAACCTGTGCTAGCCAAATAACTTAAATTGCCTAACCATTTCTTCTTTTTGAATTTACTGCTGCCTTCTCCAGGCTTCTTTTTCCTTTTTTAATATATCTGTATACAACCACGCCCAAGAACCACTGGCTTAGATATTCTAAGACAGTGATAGCTTTCTGTTGATTAGGTTGAAGAATAACTGAGATTGTTTTGTGCCATTATGGTGCTTACATATATCTCCTTTTAACAAGATCCAAAAGAATGTGTGAAGTGAGTGACCAACTATGCTTTTTTAAGATGGGATCTAAAGTCTGTGATTCCAAACTGTCTCATCGTACTCACTTCAGACTTTCAAAAGAAAAATAGCTCCACTTATTTTTCAAACAACATAAAGTTTTCAGCAGTAAATGAAATAAAGCACAACAGATTTTTACTCAAAGATTGCAGATGCTGTGTGTATTTTTTGATGTTCTTTTAAATTTTAATTTGTAAAAGCTCAACGGTAACTTAAAATCATTTCTTTTGTAAATATCTTACCACATGGTGGTTTGAAGATAAATTTGTCATAATTTAAATTTATTTATTTATTCATTCAATGATATGTTTTAAGCACTATGTATCATCCAGGTTTAGGAACAAGTACTAGGGATAGAGTGATGAGCACAACAGGCATATAGTTTATTGGTGTATAGAAGTACTGAACAAGTAATTATGAATGCAGTGAGCAATGAGTACTATAAAGGTCCCATGGAAACATAGAGAAGTGCATTATAACCTGATCTGGATTTCCAGGGAGAGCTCCTTTGAGTAGTATTTTGATACCTGTATTAGTTTCCTATTGCTGCTGTGACAAATTCTCACAAACTCAGTGTTTTAAAACAAAATAAATCTGTTATCTTATAGTTCTGGAGGTCAGAAGTGTTCAAAATAGGGCTTAGGGGGCTAAAATCAAAGTCTCAGAGAGGTGCATTTGTTTCTGAAGGTTCTAGGGAAGGGAATGCATTTTCTTGCCTTTCCTAGTTTCTAGAGAGCTCTTGAGATTCCTTGGCTCCTTTTCCCCTTCTGTCTTCAAAGACAGTAGTGGCTGCTTGAGTGTGTCTCATATTGCATCACTCTGACTCTAGCTCTTCTGCCTTTCTGTTTTACATTTAGAGGACCTTGTGATTACATTGGGCCCTCCTGTATAATCCAGGATAAACTCCTTATCTTAATGTCAGCTGATTAGCAACCTTAATTCCTTTTGCTGTTTAACATATTTACAGCTTCTAGGAATTAGGAAGCACATGGACATCTTTGGGGTAGGGGTAATATCTTTTTTTTTTTTTTTGCCAAATACTTGAAGAATGATAGGGATTATCTGGACTAAAGCTCTGATTAGCTTGAAGGAGCAATATGCATGAAAGTCCTAAGTCAGAAGGACCATGACACACACAGTGAGAACCGCTGTGGCAGAGTCTGACAGAAGGAGGCACATTTTCAATGAGTTCTATACACATCTTGCAATCTCAGTAATCTTCATTCAGCTCACAATAGAGACAATATGACTTCCTCTTTTCCTAACTGAATATCCTTTATTTCTTTCTCTTGCCTGATTGCCCTGGACAGAACTTCCAATACTATGTTAAATAGGAGTGGTGAGAGAGGGCATCCTTGTCTAGTGCTGGTTTTCAAAGGGAATGCTTCCAGTTTTTGCCCATTCATCGTAATATTGACTGTGGGTTTGTTATAAATAGCTCTTATTATTTTGAGATACATTCCATCAATACCTAGTTTATTGAGAGTTTTTAGCATCAAGGGCTGTTGAATTTTGTAGAAGGACTTCTCTGCATCTACTGAGATAATCATGTGGTTTTTGTCTTTGGTTCTGTTTATGTGATGAATTATGTTTATTGATTTGTGTATGTTGAACCATCATAGCATCCCAGGAGTGAAGCCAACTTGATCGTGGTGGATAAGCTTTCTGATGTGCTGTTAGATACAGTTTGCCAGTATTTTATTGAGGATTTTCACATCGATGTTCATCAGGGATATTGGCCTGAAACTTTTTTAGTTGTGTCTCTGCCAGGTTTTGGTATCAGGATGATGTTGGCCTCATAAAATGAGTTAGGGAGGATGCTCTTTTTTGTATTGTTTAGAATAGTTTCAGAAGGAATGGCACCAGCTACTCCTTATACCTCTGGTAGAATTAGGCTGTGAAGCCGTTTGGTCCTGGACTTTTTTTGGTTGGTAGTCTATTAATTGCTGCCTCAATTTCAGAACTTGTTATTGGTCTGTTGAGGGATTTGACTTCTTCCTAGTTTAGTCTTCAGAGGGTGTATGTGTCCAGGAATTTAACCATTTCATCTAGATTTTCTGGTTTATTTGTGTAGAGGTGTTTATAGTATTCTCTGATGGTAGTGTGTATTTCTGTGGGATCAGTGGTGATATCCCCTTTATCATTTTGTATTGCATCTATTTGATTCTTCTCTCTTTTATTCTTTATTAGTCTGACTATCTATTTTGTTGATCTTTTCAAAAACCCAGCTCCTGGATTCATTGATTTTTTTGAAGTGTTTTTTGTCTCTATCTCCTTCAGTTCTGCTCTGATCTTAGTTATTTCTTGTCTTCTGCTAGCTTATGAATTTCTTCTCTTGCTTCTCTGCTTCTTTTAATTGTGATGATAGAGTGTCAATTTTAGATCTTTCCTGCTTTCTCTTGTGGGCATTTAGTGCTATATATTTTCCTCTACACACTGCTTAAAATGTGTCCCAGAGATTCTGGTACATTGTGTCCTCATTCTCATTGGTTTCAATGAACAACTTTATTTCTGTCTTCATTTTGTTACTTATCCAGTAGTCACTCAGGAGCAGGTTGGTCACCTTCCATGTACCTGTGCTGTTTTGAGTGAGTTTCTTAATCCCGAGTTCTAATTTGATTGCACTGTGGTCTTAGAGACTGTTTGTTATGATTTTCATTCTCTTGCATTTGCTGAGGAGTGTTTTACTTCCAATTATGTGGTCAGTTTTAGAATAAGTGCCATGTGGTCCTGAGAAGAATGTATGTGCTGTTGATTTGGAGTGGAAAGTTCTGTAGATGTCTATTAGGTCTGCTTGGTACAGGCAATTACTTTAAACTGTTACGTTGACAGTTTGCTTCTCTTTGTACACCCTTCTATTTTTCTTGAATATATGTTACAGCTAGTCACTTGTGTTCAAATATTATAAATCCTTATTAATTTTTTGTTTAGTTCTTCTTATCAATTACCAAGAGATATGTGTTAAAATATTCAAATTTATGGATTTTCCTGTTTCTTTTTTTGGTTCTGGAAGATGTTGTTTTGAGTATTTTGAAGCACACTCATTAAGTTCATATATATTTAGAAATGTTACTATTAAGAATTAATATTTCCTATTGAGAAATTTCCCTCTTTATCTCTAGTAATACGCCTCTTCTTGAAGTCTACTTTGTCTAGACTCATGAGCTTTAGATAAATTTATTTACCATTTTTTGTAGTGCAGGTTTGCTGATGATGAATTATCTTAGCCTTTAGTTTATTTAAAAATGTCTTTATTTTAAACTTCTTGAAGGATAGTGTTTTTATGGTTTTAGGTCTTACAATTAGGTCTTTAATCCATCCTGAGTTAATTTTTGTATAAGGTGTAAGGAAGGGGTCCCGTTTTAGTTTACTGCATATGGCTAGTCAGTTTTCCCAACACCATTTATTAAATAGGGAATCCTTTCCCCGTTGATTGTTTTGTCAGGTTTGTCAAAGTTCAGATGGTTGCAGATGTGTGGTATTATTTCTGAGGCCTCTGTTCGTCAGATACCATCTCATACCAGTTAGAATGGCGATCTTTAAAAAGTTAGGAAACAACAGATGCTGGAGATGTGGAGAAATAGGAACGCGTTTACATGTTGGTGAGAGTGTAAACTCATTTACCCATTGTGGAAGACAGTGTGGCAATTCCTCAAGGACCTAGAAATAGAAATACCATTTGACCCAGCAATCCCATTACTGGGTGTATATCCAAAGGATTATAAATCATTCTACTATAAAGACACATGCACATGTATGTTTATTGGAGCACTGTTCACAATAGCAAAGACTTGGAACCAACCCAAATGCCCATCAATGATAGACTGGATACAGAAAATGTGACACATATACATCATGGAATACTATGCAGCCATTAAAAAGCCTGAATTTATGTCCTTTGCAGGGACATGGATGAAGCTGGAAACTATCATTCTCAGCAAACTAACACAGGAACAGAAACTCAACCACCACATATTCTCACTCATAAGTGGGAGTTGAACAATGGGAACACATGGACACAGAGAGGGGAACATCACACACTGGGACCTGTTGGGGCTTGGAGAGTTAGGGGAAGGGTAGCAGTAGGAGAAGTACATAATGTAGACAATGGTTTGATGGGCACAACAACCCACCATGGCATGTGTATACCTATATAACGAACCTGTGCATTCTGCACATGTATCCCAGAACTTAAAGTATACAAAAAATAAAGGAAAATATGATAGTGTTATGGTCTGACAGTTTGTTTCTTTTAGCACATTAAAGGTATTGTTCTGTTGTATTTGGCTCTCCATTATTTTTTGATGAGAAGTCAGTCATCATTTACATCATTTACATCATCGAGTCCCAGTAGTGGGTGTGTGGATTTATTTTTTCTTGCCGTTTGTTTTCAAGGTTTCTCTTCTTGGGTTTACAGCATTTGACTATGATATGGCTAGGTATGTGTTTCTCTGTATTATTCTTCTTGCTAAGCTTCTTCCATTCATGTGTTCATATTTCCTTCAAATACCTTTTTACCCTCATTCTTTCATCTCCTTTTGGCATTTCCATTACATGTATATTAAACTTTAATATTGTTCCAGAGTTCACTGAAATTCTGTTTATTTCAATATTTTTGTCTCTTTCCTTCAAATTGAATAATTTCAGTTGCTAGAACTTCAAGTTTACTGATCTTTTCTATTTTCATATATAATCTTCTATTAAACTTCTCCAGGGAAACGTACACCCTCAATTACTATACAGAAATTTCTAGAATTTTTATTTCATTTATTTTCATAATTTCCATTTTTCTGCTGAGATTTCTGATATGTTAATCTTTATTATTATATTATTCCTGTAAGCCTTTGAACATATAGAACTGTTTTGGTGTATTAAATTTTTTTCTTGATAATTTCATCATTTGTGTTATCTCATATTTTCTTCTTATTGATTTTTTTTTTCTTAACAATAGATCACATATTGATTTCCTAGGGAAAATCTCCAGGAAAGCTGTAGTGTTTACCAAGTCCCTGTAAGTTGGGAAACTCCAAACCTTGTCTCCTTTGTCCTGAGTAACAGCTGAACCCTCTGCTGTATTATTTTAGCTGGCCGGTTGATGTTATCCACCTGGTTCTCTTTCAGTCTTTCATGTGGAGATGCAATCCTGGAGATTAGTCAAGATTTGAATTGAGTTATCTCTAGATGTCAGAGTTCTCTGCTGTGCTTACCTCCTTACTAATGTTCATCTCTTCAATTTTCAGTCTGGGCTTCATCTTCTAGCACCTCAAGCTAAATTTTAACCTCTGTATGGTGAGCACTGCTGAATGTCTTCAGAATTAAAGCCATGTAATCATTCACCTCACTCAGGATGCTTCACTTTCTTCAAAGGTCAAATCCCCCTAGTATCTCTCAGCTTTTTGTTACTCTCTTTTTTATATTTATTGATTTTTTAACAAAAATTTGAGAAAGGGATAGTAGACTGCTGACTTTCATAGTAACATTATTTTTAATTATGATCTAAATAAGTGTCACTAATGTGTTAAAAGTCTTTTGTATATTAATTTTAATTTCTACAACCTTGTAGTTGCATATTCTAAAAGTTTAACCATACGTTCCTTGGGTTTCTGCATAGAAAAATACTATTATATGTGAATAACTATCATTTATTTCATCCTTTCTGTTTTTAAATATCCTGTAATGATCTTAATGATTTTTAAATATTTGATCTTAATGCATGGCTAAGAACAGTCAAATGAAAGTAGTGATAGTGCATAAATGTTGTTCTTGATGTTAAAAGAAACAATTCAAATATTTCAACATTGTGTTGCTATAAGTTTTTATAGATATCTTTAAGTAAGCTCTCTTCTTTTTATAATACTGAATGAATGTTAATTATATTTTATCTATGGAATTAATATTTTCTACTTTTAATTTTTTAAATTGGCAAATTACATTAATTGCTTGCTTAATGTTAAACCAATTTTGCATTCCTGGGAAAATCCCAGTTAGTTCGCAATATAGTATCTTTTTCATTCATTGTTAAATTAGGTTCATTATTATATTTTTAGAATTTTTGCATCAGTGTTCATGAGTGATTTTCTTTGTACTTTTCTTTGTGTGTTCTTATTAAGCTTTGTTCTCAAGGTTATACTCGCTCCTTACAAAGAGCGGGAGACTGCTTGCTTTATTTCTATACATTGTCATAGTGCATATAAAACTGCCGTTATTTGGTTTTGGATTGCATTCACCAGTAAAATTGTCTAGGAAAATATTAAATTATTAGGTCATTATTTCTTAATGCTTATAGGATTTTTGTGGCTTCTATTTATTTGTTGATAAAATTGTTAATTTCATCTAAATTATGTTTATGAACATAAAGTAATCTTTAATATCTGTTGCACTAATTTTTATGTGAATTTTAATTTTTAAATTCTAATACTGTTCATTTGTTCCTTGTCTTTTTTTTATTATGGTAAGTTTTGGCAGAAGTTAATTAAATTTATTATACAGTTCAAACTTCTTATACAGACCAGTTATACATTTCATATGTTTATCATTTCATTTCTTCTTTTTTTGCAGGGGAGAGCTATTTGTTGTTGGTTTTGTGTTAATCTCTTAAATACCTAATGTATAATTTTGAATCTCTCTTACTCCCTATTAGAAGCAGTTGAAATATACATTTTTGTGAATATCCATGATACCTATATTCCATAAATATTTTATGTACTATTTTCATTATAACGTACTACTAAAATATTTTGAATTTTTATGATTTTTCTGATTTATAAATTATTGAGTGTTATCTTAGAATTCTTTGATTTTTAAATTGATTTTCTTATAAACAGAAAACAACAACAATGACAACAAATTTCCTTTATGATACAAACCTTTCCAATTTCTTGAGGCTCGTTTCATGACTTAGTGGTCAGTTTTCATAATATTCTATACATTCTTGAAAACAATGGGTATTTTCCATTTATTATATGCTATTAGTTCAAATTTGTATCAAGTTGTTTGTCCTCTAATTACTGATTTTGTATTGTTCTGGATCTATTTAAGTTAAAGAAAAATGTATATGTAAATCTAAGCATGTTAGAAGATTTTTCAATTTCTTTTAAAAAGTATCTCTTAGTTTGTTTCATACATTTTGGAGCTAATTTGGTTGTATCCAAGTTTAGAAATAGTAAATTTTATTGACCTACATTTTCTTTACAAATACTTTTTGACTTAAAATCTATGTCTTCTGATATTAATAATGGCACACATGGTTTATTTTGAGTAGCAATTTTCCTATACATATCCTGTATTTTTCTTTATTTTTATATTTAAATAGATGGGGATCATTAGATTTTTTTTTGGTTGTTATTTTTGCATATGCATATATTTACTTCAGTCAGGTAAACTTGTCTTTACTTACATTTATTATTATCACTTTTATTTTGGATTTGTTTCTACCATCTTATTTCATACTTTCTATTTATTCTACGTTTATTAAGTTTGCTTTTCTATTTTTCTTTTTGTCTTTTGTTTGTATGTGTGTGTTTGTTTTAAACTTTGAAATCTCTGTTCTTATAGAAGCTATATACTCAGTGGGGTTTTCATTTATAGTTAACCTAGACATTTTAATATCCATACTTTGTGAAATTAAATAATTTAAATCTAAAGCTGTTGGATCTTTAAACTATTGAGCCTTGAGGAAAATGTGCCTGTGTGGCCCGAGTCACATAGCATAAGCTGCAGCTTCTGGTTCTCCAATTATGGATCAATTCCCTTCCTTATTCTTGTACTGTGGATGATTAGGAAAGACTGAACTGTGCCAGGAATAAGAGCCCCCTTGAGTCCATTACCCCTCCTTATGGAATGTTAATGCAATCTTCCTTGGAATGTAGCAAACTGTAACTGATCAAATTGCTGTAATGTATGTATTGGCCTTGTGTGGAAACTATTACAACCCTGTTAAATTTCTCTCTCTCTGCCTATGTAAGCAAAGCCTTAACTTCTCTGCTTAGGAGCACTGACTGCATTCTCTTGGAGTCTATTTTCTCCAGGTAGCTATTTTCAAGTTTTATACTCTAATATAAACTCTATATGTAAACATATTTTCTGATTCTCAGTATTTAAGGCTGACAGTTTTTTCAAAAATCAACAGTAACAATTTTAGATTCTTCTTGAATAATATGAAGGTCTTAGAACTTGTTAACAGCCATAAGTCTTCTCCACTTATATGTGACGTTTATTTCTATCCCATTTGTTTTTAACCCCACGTAACAGCATTATTTACATTCAATATTTGTTTAATCTTCATATTTATCTTATTTTCATTTCAGTATTCCTTCATGCATTTCAGATGCCCATTTTGGATGACTCTCCTTCTGCCTGATAATTTTGAATTTCTTGGTTCTATTCATGCCAAACTTAAGTTTCTCTGCGTTTAAAAATTTCATATTTTTAAATTACGGTATACCGTAATTCTTGGAAGTTATTTTCTATGTGAATACAATTCTGGTATTACAGTTATTTTCTTTAAGGACATTGAAGAGACTGTTTATTTTTTGTCTGGGTTTTATTCCTGTTATTGAGAAACAGCTTTCAGTCTTATTTTTATTTCCATGTAGAAAAATTGTCTTTTAAATTTTTCCTGAATGTTCTTAAATTCCTCCTTGTCTTTGGTGCTGTGTGGGTTTTTTTTTTTTTTCTGCTATATTATCCAGAGCATGGATTTCTTTTTATTCATTGTGCTCTGGATTCACTGGCTTTCTTGACTCAGCAGGATGATATGCATCACCATATTAGAAAATCTTCAGTAATTTTTTTTTTTTTTTTAAATTGCACTTTTTTACTTTGTGTTTTCACCCTTTCTGGAACTCTCATGTGAGAGTTCCTTTCTCATGTCTCTTAAATTCTTTTTTATATTTTGATTTCCTTATCTCTCTGTGCATTACATGTACACAAATGTACTGCACATGTAATAGTGATATAAAGCTATTATATATACATCTAATATATAATCATTTAATCAAGTAGTGAATTTGTACAATTTTGATCTTAAAAAGTTTTTATAAGTTTCATTTACTCATTTTTATCACTTCTTATTTCTTATTTTGTCAGTTTGGCTTTTTATTAATATCAATTTTGTTTTTCCTGTCTGAATATTTTATATTTTATACTTTAAAATATATCTTAAATTATTCTAGAAATATATTTTTAAGTAAAATTTATGACAGGCTATTTTTTTGGGCTGAGCTTGTGCACTCGGCTCCAACAGAACAAAGTAAAATAGAGTCACTAGTGCCATGTAATCAAACTGAAACCTTAGAAAAAGAAAAGAATTCCCAGACACACCAGCTTTCCCTAAAACGGGATATTTACAGCAACTCACAAAAAAGGGGCCCAGTTTACCTGAGCCAACATAATATAAAAGACCTCTCTGTTTTAACTCTATCAAGAAATTAACTAAGAGACAAGCTTTGTATTCCTTGTTTCTGCTTTTTTCAGCTCCTTTCTGCCTATGAAGACTACCTCCTCTGCTCTGCTCATCAGAGCTCCTTTTCTAAATCCTTAAAATGGATGCTTCCTGACTCATGAACTTCTAATAAAAGCAATTAGATTTTAAAATTAAATTTGTTGAAAATTTTGAACACTATATACAATCTTCATTATTATTATTACTATTTCAATAGTTTTTGAGAAACAGATGGTGTTTGGTTAAATGGATAAGTTCTTTAGTGGAGATTTCTGAGATTTTGGTTCTCCCATAACCCAAGCAATATGCACTGTACCCAATGTGTAGTCTTTTATCCCACATGGCCTCCCCACCTTCCCCATAAGTCCCCATAGTCCATTATATCATTCTCATGCCTTTGTGTTCTCATAGCTTAGCTCCCACTTATAAGTGAGAATATATGATGTTTGGTTTTCCATTCCTGTGTTACTTAACTTAGAATAAGTCTCAAATTCTATCCATGTTGCTGTGAATGCTGTTATCTCATTCCTTTTCATAGCTAAGTAGTATTTCATGGTGTATATACTCACCAGATTTTCTTTATCCACTCGGTTAATGGGCACTTAGGCAGGCTTCGTATTTTTGTAGTTGCAAATTGTGTTGCTATAAACATGTGTTTGGAAGTGTCTTTTTTATACAATGACTTCTTTTCCTCTGGGTAGATACCCAGTAGTGGGATTGCTGGGTCAAATGGTAGGTCTGCTTTTACTTCTTTAAGGAATCTCCATGCTGTTTTCCATAGTGGTTGTACTAGTTTACATTCCCACCAGCAGTGTAAAAGTGTTCCTTTTTCACCACATCCATGCTAACATCTATTATTTTTTGATTTTTAAATTGTGCCATTCTTGCAGGAGAAAGGTGGTATTAGTAGTTTTTACTTACTTTTTCCTGGTAATTAGTGATGTTGAGCATTTTTTCATGTGTTTGTTGGCCATTTGTATATCTCCTTTTGAGAATTGTCTGTTCATATCCTTTGCCCACTTTTTGATGGGATTGTTTGTTTTTCTCTTGGTAATTTGTTTGAGTTCCCTGTAGATTTTGGATATTAGTCCTTTGTTTGATGCATAGTTTGTGATTTTTCTTCCACTCTGTGGGTTGCCTGCTTGCTCTGGTGATTATTTCTTTTGCTGTGCAGAACCTTTTTAGTTTAACTAAGTCTCATCCATTTATCTTTGTTTTTGTTGCATTTGCTTTTGGGTTCTTGGTCGTGAATTCTTTGCCTAAGCCAATGCCTAGAAGAGAGTTTTCCATGTTATAGAATTTTCATGGTTTCAGGTCTTAGATTTAAGTCTTTGATCCACCTTGAGTTGATCTTTGCATAAGATGAGAGACGAAGATCTAGTTTGATTCTTCTGACTGTGGCTCGCCAGTTATCTGAGTGTCATTTGTTGAATAGAGTGTCTTTTCCCCCACTTTATGTTTTTGTTTTCTTTGTCAAAGATCAGTTTGTTATAAGTTTTTAATCTTTATTTCTGGGTTCTCTATTCTGCTCCATTGGTCTGTGTGCCTATTTTTATACTAGTACTATGCTGTTTTAGTGACTATAGCCTTGTAGTATAGTTTGAAGTTGGGTAATGTGATGCCTCCAGATTTGTTCTTTTAGCTTGGTCTTTCTTTAGATATGGAGGTTCTTTTTTGGTCTTATATGAATTTTAGAATTGTTTTTTCTAGTTCTGTGAAGAACGATTGATGGTATTTTGATAAGAAATTCCTTGAATTTGTAAATGGCTTTTGGCAGTATGATCATTTTCACAATGTTGATTCTACCCATCCATAAGCATGGGATGTGTTTCTCATTTGTTTGTATCATTTGGGATTTCTTTAAGCAGTGTTTTGTTGTAGTCCTTGTAGAAGTCTTAAAACTCCTTGGTTAGGTATATTCCCAAGTATTTTATTTTATTTTACTTTTCAGCTATTGTACAAGGAGTTGAGTTCTTGATTTGATTCTCAGCTTGCTTGCTGTTGGGGTATAGCAATGCTACTGATTTGTGTGTATTAATTTTGTATCCTGAAGCTCTACTGAATTCATTTACCAGATCTAGAGCTTTTAAGATAAGTCTTTAGGGTTTTCTAGGTATACAATCATATCAGCAGCAAACAGTGACAGTTTGACTTTCTCTTTACCAATCTGGATGTCCTTCATTTCTTTCTCTTGTCTGAGTGCTCTGGCTAGGACTTCCAGCACTATGTGAATAGAAGTGGAAAAGTGGGCATCCTTGACTGTTTTTGGTTCTCAGGAAGAATGCTTTCAACTTTTTCCTTTTCAGTATACTGTTGGCTGTGGGTTTGTCACAGACAGCTTTTATAACCTTAAGGTATGTCCCTTCTATGCCAATTTTGCTAAGGGTCTTATTCATAAAGCTATGCTGGATTTTGTCAAATGCTTTTTCTGCATTTATTGAGATGATCATATGATTTTTGTTTTTACTTCTGTTTATGTGGTGTATCATATTTTTTACTTGCGTATGTTAAACCAACCCTACATCTCTTGTATGAAACTCACTTGAACAAAGCATATTATCTTTTTGATATGCTGTTGGATTCAGTTAGCTAGTATTTTGAGTATTTTTGCATCTATGATCATCAAATATATTGGTCTGTAATTTTCTTTCTTTTGTTACATTCTTTCCTGGTTTTAGTATAGGGTGATGATGGCTTCATAGAATGATTTGGGGAGGATATCTTCTTTCTCTATTTTTTGAAATAGTTTAAATAAAATTAGTACTAATTCTTCTTTGAATGTCTGATATAATTCAGCTGTAAATCCATCTGGTCCTGGACTTTTATTTGTTGGCAATTTTTTTTTATTACTGTTTCAATCTTACTACTTGTTACCGGTCTGTTTAGAGTTTCTGTTTCTTCCTGGTTTAGTTGAAGAGGGTTGCATATTTCTAGAAATTTATCCATCTCTTTTAGATTTTCTAGTTTCTGCACATAAAGGTATCCATAGTAGCCTTAAATGGTCTTTTGTATTTCTGTGGTATCGATTGTAATATGTCTTATTTGGTTTCTAATTGAACCTATTTCAATTTTCTCTCTTCTTATCTTTGTTAATCTCTATAAAGGTTTATTGATTTTGTTTATATTTTCAAAGAACCAGCTTTTTGTTTCTTTCATCTTTTATATATATTTTTTCAATTTAATTATTTCTGTTCTGATCTTTGTTATTCCTTTTCTTCTGCTGGGTTTGGTTTGTTCTTGTTTTTCTAGTTCCTGGAGGTGTGAGCTTAGATTGTATATTTGTGTTCCTTCAGACTTTTTGATGTAGGCATTTAATGCTGTGAACTTTCCTCTTAGTACTGCTTTTGCTATATCCCAAAGGTTTTGATAAGTGTTGTCATTGTTATGGTTCAGCTTAAAGAATTTTTAAATTTCCATCTTGATTTCATTGTTGACCAAGATATCATTCAGGAGCAGATTATTTAATTTTCTTGTATTTGTATTTGTATTTTCTTGTATAATTTTGAGGGTTTCTTTTGAAGTTAATTTCCAATTTTATTGCACTGTGGTCTGTGAGAGTATGTGATATAATTTTAATTTTCTTAAATTTATAAAAATTTTGTTTTGTAGCCTATCTTGGAGAATGTTTCACATGTTGATAGAAAGAATGTGTATTCTGCAGTTGTTGGGTAGAATTTTCTTGTAAATATCTGTTAAGTCCATTTTTTCATATGTATAGTTTAAGTCCATTGTCTCTTTCGGTCATGATGACCTGTCTAGTGCTCTCACTGGAGTACTGAAGTCTCCCACTATTACTGTGTTGCCATCTATCTCACTTCTTAGTTCTAGTAGTAATTATTCTACAAATGTGGGGATTCCAGTGTTAGGTTCATGCATATTTATGATTGTTATATTTTCCTGTCGTACTAATCATTTGGTCATTATATAATGTCTATCTTTGTCTTTTTTAACATTGTTGCCTTAAAGTCTGCTTTTTCTAATATGAGAATAGCTACTCCTGCTTCCTTTTGGTTTCTGTTTGCATGGAATATCTTTTTCCACCCCTTTACTTTAAGTTTATGTGAATCTTTATGTGTTAGGTAAGTCTCTTGAAGACAGCAGATACTTGGTTGGTGGAGTTTTATCTATTCTGCCATTCTGTATCTTTTAATAAGTGGAGCATTTAGGCCATTAACATTCAACATTAGTTTTGAGATGTGAGGTACTGTTCCATTCTTCATGCCAGCTGTTGCCTGAATAGCTTGTTTGTTTTTTTAAAAAATTGTATTTTGTTATTGTTTTATAGATCCTGTGAGATTTATGTTTTAAGGAGGTTCTATTTTGATGCATTTCAAGGTTTTCTTTTAGGATTTCGAGATTCTTTTAGCATTTCTTATAGTTCTGGCTTAGTAGTTGTAAATTCTTTTAGCATTTGTTTTTTTAAAATTTTTCAGCATTTGTTTTTCTAAAAAGACTTCATTTCTCCTTCATTTATAAAGCTTAGTTTGGCTGGATACAAAATTTTTGGCTGATAATTATTTTGCTTACTGAGGCTAAAGATAGGACTCCAATTCCCTTTTGGTTTGTACTGTTACTGCAGAGAAATCTGTCAATCTGATAGGTTTTTCTTATAAGTTAATTGATATTGTTGCCTCACAGCTCTTAGGATTCTTTCCTTTATCTTGACTTTAGATAACCTAACTATGGCTATGTGCCTAAGTGATAATCTTTTGGGGATGACTTTCCTGGGTGCCTGGCTTCGTTAACCTAACATAATGGCCTCCAGTTCCATCCAGATTGTTGAAATTACAGGATCTCATTATTTAAAAGGCTGAATAGTGCTCCATAGCATATAAGTATCACGTTTTCTTTATCCATTCATCTGTTGACAGGCACTTGAGTTGCTTTTACATCTTGGCTGTTGTGAATAGTTTTGTAAGAAACACTGGAGTTTGGTCTTTGAGCTTCTTGTATTTGGATGTCAAGATCTCTAGCAAGACCAAGGAAGTTTTCCCAATTATTCCCTCAAATAAGTTTTCTAACTTTTAGATTTTTCTTCTTCAAAAATATCAATTATTCTTGTGTTTAGTTATTTAACATAATCTCAAATTTCTTGGAGGCTTTATTTAAAAAAAATTTTTTTTCTTTGTTGTCTGTTGGTCTGGGTTAATTTGAAATCTTTGTCTTCAAGCTCTGAAGATCTGTCTTCTACTTGGTTGATTCTATTGTTGAGACCTTCTAGTGTATTTTGCATTTCTCTAAGTGTGTTATTCATTTCTGGAAATGGGGATTGTCTTTTTTTTATGATATCTACTTCTCTGGAGACTTTTCCACCCATATCCTGTTTTTTGTTTGTTGGTTGGTTGGTTGAAGTTGGTTTTTAGCTTTCTCTGGCATTTCCTTGAGTAGCTTACTAATTAACCTTCTGAATTCTTTACCTGACAAATCAGGGATTTCTTCTTGGTATGGATCCATTGCTGGAGAGCTAGTAATCTTTTGGGGAGTGTTATAGAACACTAGTTTGTCATATTACCAGAATTACTTTTCTAATTCCTTCACATTTGGGTAGGCTGTTTCAGTAGAAAGATTTGGAACTCAAGGGCTGCTGTTCAGATTCTTTTGTCCCACAGATGATCCTTTGATGTGATGCTCTCCCCTTTCTCCTATGGCTGGGGCTTCCTGAGAGCTAGACTGTAGTGATTGTTATTGCCCTCCTGGGTCTAGCCACCCAGCAGGGTTACCAGGTTCTGGGCTGATGCTGGGGAATGTCTGCACAGGGTCCTGTGATGTGATCTGTCTCCAAATCTCCCAGCCATGATACCAGCACCTGCTTTGGTGGAGGTGGCAGGGGACTGAGGTGGCCTCTGTGGGAGTCCTTGGTTATAGTTTTGTTTAGTGCATTAGATTTCTCAAATGCTGATTATGCTAGCAGTAAAATTGTCACATGAACAAACTCAGGACCTCTGGTTAGTCAGGGTATTACAGGCAGTGGAGTTAGCTATTGTTTTCTCCTTCTTTGGAGTAGGTTTTTTCTGTGATAAGTTGCTATAATGGCCCTGAGTTGGTTGGCCTCCAGCCAGGAGGTGGTACTTTCAAGAGAGCGCCAGTGACAGTAGTGGAAAGGAGATACAATCTTGTCCTATGTTGGCCAGAATAACTACTTGAGTTTCTCAGGTGATGGGCAGGGGTGTAGAGCTTCCAAAAGTTTTTGTGTTTTGTCTTCAGCTACTAGGGTAGGTAGTGAAAGGCAATCAAGTGGGGGCAGGGTTAGGTAGGACTGAGCTCAGATTTTCCTTGGGCAGGGCTTGCTATGGCCACTGTGGGAGATGGGACGGTGGTTCTCAGAGCAATAGAATTATGGTCGCAGGGGGATTATGGCTGCCTCTGCTGTGTCATACAGGTTGTCAGGGAAGTGGGGTAAAGCCAGCAGTGACAGTCCTCACACAGACCCCATAGAGCCAACAAGGCCAGTCTCACTCCCACTGTGAACCCCCAACTGTACTGAGTTTATATCCAGGCAGCCAGCAAACAGGGATAAGATCTTTCCCAGGCTACAATCATCCCCACTGAAAGAACAAACAAAGCTCTTAGGCCTCGCCCCTCTGCACCTGCCTGAACCTTTCTTTAGCTTTGGCTTCTGTATTTATATCTGCACTTCCTATTCACCCCCACTCCCCAGAATCTGCTCAGGAAAATTTATGCTTAGTCAAACTGATTACAATTTTAGCTAAGAGCTTCCTTTACCCTGTGGCCCCTCCCCAATTCCACTTGCTGCCTTCCACTCCCAAGGACCCCAAAAGAAAGGGCCAGGAATGGCTTCCTCGGGTTTGAGCTTGGGATCAAGAGTTCCTACAGGGCTCTTTCCACTTCTTTTTCTACTTACATATTTTGCTCAGCTCCCAAATCCATTTCAGCTCTAGGTAAGGTTAAATCTTTTCCCATGATTGAGATTTTCAGGTTGGCCAGCGGGGATATGTGTTTGGAGGCAGACTTTTGCCTCCTTATACTTTGAGAACTCACTGTTTTATGGCTGTCTCACAGAGTTTACAGCAGCAAGCCACTCCTTTTAAAGGGTCTGTGAATTCTTTAGGTTTTCTTGGTGTGTTCCTGTGGTAGCTCTTGGAGCAAAAGTTCACTATTTGAGTTTCCACGTGCGGTTCTTTCCTCTGAGTGGAAGCTGCACATTAGTTCTGTCTCCTGTCATTTTTCTCAGATATCTGTTTATACAAACTTCTTGATGGCAGAGAGTTTTCTTTGTTTTATTCACTACTGTATTTTAAGAGTATAGAACAGTATTTACCAAATAGAAGACATTCTGATACTCTGTTGAGCAAATAAATGATACATTATTATCTGATTTTAAAGTATTTGTGTGTCTCACTTCTTGCTTGCCTTTTCTCTTGGTTCTTGCTCATGGTGCTTTGTTTCCAGGTATTTTTGTTATTTTTGATTTAAGTTCATCTTCTTCTAACTTTATGAAAATTGTGTTCATCTAGAGAAGACTTATTTTATTTCTGCCAGTTTCTTGGATGTACTACTTGAAACTTAATTACTGGCTTTATGGTTTTTAGACTTCCCAGGTAGTATTAATTGAGGTTGCATCAAATAAAAATCTGCATTTGGGAGGTTTTTGTTTGCTTGCTTTTTTCATCCTCTTCTCATCTTTAAAGTTCAAGGCAGAGCATTTTTCTTGCTAGTGGAGTTTGGCAAATACATTTTTAGTCTACGTGTATGCTGGCCTAATTTGCTAGGCCAGCACTGTTCAACAGAAATGAAACATGTGGCATGTAAAATTTTCAAGTAGTAATATTAAAAAACATATAGCCTAAATAATTATAGTCATATATTTTCTTTAATATTTTAATATGTATGTAATCAATATAGAAATTATTAAGATTTTTACAGTTTTTTCCTACTAAGTCTTTGAAATGTCTTTGAAATGAACAAAGCACAGATCAGTTCCAACATGACAGTTTTACTGAAAAAATTGTTTATGTTTCAAAAATTTTACAGTTGAAAAAGTCAATTTGAATACCTAGGCTGGTCCAAACACAGTTAAAATTTTCAAATAACTGAATTGAGTATCAGTTCTTAAAAATTAATTAAGAGAAAATTAAAATTTAGTTTTTCAATCCCACTAGACAGGTGCCAAGTACCCAATATTGATACGTGGCTGGTGGCTATAGTATTGGACATTACAGATCTTGGGCCCTAATAAATGGGGGCTTCTTATATTAGACACCCACACCAGGCCCTGCTGCTTTTTTTGCATGTTCCTGAACACTAAGAGACCATTGGTAACCGCATTTCATGACCATCTGTGAATGGCAAATGTTTTTATGAAGTATTTGTTTTCAGTGTTCCTCTTTCC
Source organism: Cebus imitator (assembly GCF_001604975.1). Taxonomy (NCBI): domain Eukaryota; kingdom Metazoa; phylum Chordata; class Mammalia; order Primates; family Cebidae; genus Cebus; species Cebus imitator. Next base: position 3,355,781 of record NW_016107389.1, on the reverse strand, counting down.
ACTCATATTTAGTCTTTTTCTTCTTTTTTTGTCTATAAACTTCTATGTTTGCTGTGCTTTTAAAACATTACATATTTTATGTAATGTTTTCAGTACTTTATTCTACATTTAAAAAATTTATGTCAATGGGACAGTCAGCTATGGTACCCAGTGTTTGTTTCTTCCTGAAAAGGAAGTCCATTTTAATCATTTGACCCTGGGGTAAAATACAGAAAAGGTTATTCTTCCAAAATACTTTAATCTTTCAATTTCTTCTACAGCTTCAGGGAAAAAATAAAGCAGCAATTTAAGTAATAAAAGTAATAAAGGATATATAATTTAAATGGGATAGTTCAAACCAAAATTTCTTGTTAGTAAAACAGTATAGTTCTGGTACTAAGATTAATAATGTGTATCCTATATTTTGCTCTTGAAATGTTATAAGAAGTAGAAAGTTGCAAATGTTTCAAAATAAAAATAACATCTACCATGAAGGGTTTATTTACTCTCTTTGAGAAATAGTAGAGAAACTATCTTAAGGGCAAATTTGGTAGATTTTGTTTCATGAAAGTAATAAATATGGTTGAGGGTAAGTTTCTTATAATCTCTCTCATAGCTCTTAAACTGATTGTTATTGCTCTTTATGTCTTAATGCTAACATTATTTTGCTTCTCATACTAACAACTCTCTTTGCAACACAGTGTACAAAGAGACATGGAAGTCTGTGTTTTAAAATGAGATTAGTAGTCTTTTCACCCAAATGAAACGAAAGTTAACAGTTTTATTATAAAATATGGTGCAACAAAAATGTACGATGCCTGAATTGCTGAACAACTAATTTTCTTAGTAAACACTTGGAGTATTTATAAGTTAAAGAGGAACTAGGAATACATGTCATAAAGCATTTGACAGCTGATTTATTGCCATACAAGTTAATAGCATACATAAGTGAATATCTATAATAGAATTCTATGGTTTCTTGGTACAGTTTGTGCCATTTATTTATACCATCAAATAAGTGTTTCATGAAGTAGATTTACATTAGGCAGTTCATTAATTTAGCAATGACTTATTGAGCAACTACTACAGGCAAGGTGCCTCTTTGTAAAAGATAGATAAACGAAAAGACTGTTTTGTCCTTATGGAGCAAAGTGAAAATGTGCATTTTAAGTCTGATTCCCTAAGCACCATTAACTTATGAATAACATACTGTATCCCATAAACTTTTTGTGTATTTTTCTAACATTTGGTCAAACTTAATGCCCAAATTCTTCTCATTAGCTAAAGACATATGCAACTGATTTCTACTATATATGTATCTTGATTTTCCCTCCATTGAACCTTAGGTGGAAACCATTTTTATTTTTCTCTAAACTTTTAGAGCATGGATTCATGTCTCTTATGTGCTATATTTCTTATTTTGCTTTATCTTTTGTCTCAACCATACTTAATTTTCTCAGTTTTTTGTTTTGTTTTGTTTTTGATCTTAAAGTCAGAATCAATTTCCAGCCTTGGCACACTGTCTTATCTATATTAGGTTTTCCAACACTGAAAAAATGAAAAAGCAGAAGAAACATATTTTTATATTTTCCTTTACATATAGGCAAGAAATATTGTTCTTTATATCGAATAGTAAAAACTTATCTAGCATTTTCATTAGCAGGAAAATTATAGAAGCTGGAAATTCTGGTGTAACCCAATACCAACTTTCAATCCAGTTTTAGATAAGCTTAAGGAAGTTAATAGTAAATATATGCAACTTATTGTATTCAGAAAACTATTATTTACTATTCCTGCAGTTCTTTAGTAAAATGGTTAAGGCAATGGCCCATAGAAATTTTAGAAATAATTACAGTATGTTACTACAACACTGCCCTGCTGTAGGGTGGTGAATGATTCACTGATGATTTCTAAGAGGTAGTGAAAGAGAATTGCTGAGAAAAGACAGCCATTTAAGACAAAAAAAAATTAAATTTCACAAACAATCTAACACCATTTTGATGTATTTCATTTTGATGAAGTGACTTTTAAAAACACCTGACTTTTTTTCTGATTGGTGTTTAATTAAAAAGTATGATTTTTTATTGTAGTTTTAAAAGACTCCGAAAACTGAGTTACATAGTAATTTGTAAGATCTATGGATAGATTACAAAATAAATAAATCTTACATGTTTTTTGGAATTGGGGCATCATAAAAATACATTATTAATTTATTGTAAATACACATTTATATGTCAAAATTTAAATTTTTAAAAAGCTTGTTCTTAGACTTTGGCTAAATTGTATTTTTCATGAATAAATTATTATTATTTTATCTGAAACTTTCTGCTTGTAGCCATAAAATATTATTTAAAATCAGAAGATGTACCATGTATTAAATCATTCATATTTCCTAATTTGTCAGGTTTAAGAAATATACAAACACTTTAGTTTTGCTTTAAGTAATTTGCCATTGAAAAAGCAGTTTTTCTTTAATTATTGGAATGTATTTTTCTATTAGTGTAATGACTGAGCTTTTCAAAATATTCACTGGGAGGAGAAAAAATTTACATGTAGCTGATAATAGACCTATTCTTCAAAACGCCAAAGGAAGTTGTGCTATCTGATGAACATTTTATTAAAAAGTGGAGTGGAATAGTAATATAAGAGAGGTTTTCTCTCCATCCTGAATTTACTTTTCTCAGTTGGCCCACTTGAAATCCAGGGGGATGTACTTGCCTTGGATAACCTTTTTTTCCCTGTCCTCTTTACACTGACTTTACACATAGAGGCAAATATGTTTTGTCCAAGAGTTTTAAGTTTGTGGGTATTACAACTTTTTATTAGATTATGGAATAGTCTGAATTTAGTCATTTTAGAGAATATATCACACATGGTTATGATGAAAAGATTTAAGGACTACATGCTGACTGAAATAACAAGCCAGTTTCCAAATCGTTGTGAAAGTAAATGTGTTTGCAAAAATGGTTTTTGGTTTCAGTAAGATCTCTGCTACACTTTATTTACTCCTACAGAGTTCAGTATTTATCACAATGTATAGTCACTAATTGGAAATGTTTGGAAAGAAAATCAATCTGATATAAAACTAATCTATTATCACAATGTTAAAACTAACACATTGCATATTATGAATGTATATGTATTTTTATCTGTGATATTTAAGGGTATACATGTCTTACGTGAAGACGTGGGAGAGCTACAAAGGGTACATAAATATCAGTCTTCCAAAATTATTTTAAATCAATATAATAGGATTTATTAGTGTAATAATCTTTGTAGCATTTTAGTAATTATTGCATTAAAAACAATATAAATTTTATTCATTAAACTATTTTTGAATGTAAATATTGTTTTGTTTATCTTGAAATATTCAACAAATTCATTCATTGAAAATGAAAGTTTTTAAAACTTGAAGGAAATCTCAGTGAATAGTAAGATTTTCAAAAATTGTTGTGATTTCTCTCTTTTAAAAAATGCATAGCTTATCAATATGGAACAACGACTTATTTTATTATCAATCAAGACAGCTTGAATCTTAAAAAATGAATCAAAATTTGTTCTGTGCCTGATAGTGTTTCATTCAACACTGAAACGGTTTCGGAAATCTTATTTCCACACTCCCTATTTTTGACTTTGCCTTAACACCAGGTTCCACAGAAAATAGTATGGAAATTGAGCTTATTGCTTAGTCAGATGCATATGCAGGGATTATTTAAAATAACAGAAAATATCTGTTTGACTTTTTTTTGATATTTTCTTTTAGATTCAGGGGGTACATGTGCAGGTTTCTTACATGGGTAAATTGCATGTTGCAGCAATTTGGTGTATAAATTATTTCATCACCCAGGTAATGGGCAAAGTACCCAATAGCTATTAGGTTGATGCAAAAGTAGTTCTGGCTTTTGGCATTAAAAAGTAATGGCAAAAAACACAATGATAGTTTTTCAATCCTCACTCTTATCTCATCCTCCACCCTCAAGTATGCCCCAGTGTCTGCTAGTCACTTCTTGTGTCCAGGTGTACTCAATGTTTAGATCTCACTTACAAGAGAGAACATGCAGTATTTGTTTTTGGTTTCTGCATGAAATGACTTAGGATAATGATCTCCAGCTCCCTCCATGTTGCTGCAAAGGACATGATTTTGTTCTTCTTTATGACTACATATTATTCCATGATATGCATGTACCGCATTTTAAAAAATCCAATCTGTCATTGATGGATATCTAGGTTGATTCCATATCTTTGCTATTTTGAATAGTGCTGTGATGAACACATGTGTGCATGTGTCTTTATGGTAGAACAATATATATTCCTTTATATATACTCAGTGTATACTCAGTAATGGGATTGCTGGGTCAAATGGTAACTCTGTTTTAAATTCTTTGAGGAATCACCACACCACTTTTCACAATGGCTGAATTAATACACCCCAACCCAGCAGTGCATAAACATTTCATTTTCTCTGCAACCTCACTGGCATCAGTTATATTTGGACTTTTTAATAATAACCATTCTGCCTGGTGTGATATCATATCTCATTGTGATTTTCATTAGTATTTCTCTAGTGATTAGTGATATTGAGCATATTTTCATATGTTTGTTGGCTACATGTACCTGTATATCTTCTTTTGAGAAGTGTTTGTGTCCTTTGTCCATTTTTTTAATGGAGTTGTTTTTTTGTATGTTAAATTATTTATGTTCCTTATAGATTCTGAATATTAGACCTTTGTCAGATGTAGGGTTTGCAAATATTTTCTTTTATTTTGTAGGTTGTCTGTTTACTCTTTTGGTAGTTTCTTTCACTGTGCAGAGCTCTTTGGGTGCCATTTGTCAATTTTTGGTTTTGTTGTAATTGCTTTTGGCATCTTTTTCATGAAATCTCTGCCATGGCCTGTTCATAATGGTATTTTCTAGGTTTTCTTCTAGAACTTTTATAGTTTTAGGATTTACATTTAAGTATTTATTCCATCTTGAAGTTGATTTTTGTATATGGTATAAGGAAAGGCTCCAACTTTATTTTTCTGCATGTGTCTAGCCAGTTATCCCAACACTATTTTTTTTAAATAGGGAGTCTTTTCCCTATTGCTTGTTATTGTCAACTTTGTCAAAGATCAGATGGTTGTAGATGTGCAGTTTATTTCTGGGTTCTCTAACCTGTTTCCGTAGTCTGTGTATCTATTTTTGTATCAGCACCATGCTGTTTTTGTTATTGTAGCCTCATAGTATAGTTTGAAGTCCAGTAGAGTGATGTCTCAAGCTTTGTTCTTTTTGCTTATGATTGTTGTGGCTTTTTGGGCTCTTTTTTTTTTTATTCTATATGAATTTTAGAATAGTTTTTTTCTAATTCTGTGAAAAGTGTAATTGTTATGTTATAGGAATAGCATTGAGTATGTAAATTGCTTTGGGCAGTATGGATGTGTAAACAATGTTGATTCTTCATGAGCATGGAATTTTTTTATTTGTTCGTGGCATCTCTGATTTCTTTAACCAGCATTTTGTAATTTTTACTATAGAGATCTTTTATGAATCTGTTTAGCTGTGTACCTCAGTATTTTATTCCTTTTGTGGCTGTTGTGAATGCGATTGCATACTGAACACTGATTTTGTATCCCAAATCTTTGCTGAAGTTTTTATCAAATCTGGGAGACTTTGGGCAGAGACTATGGGTTTTGCTATGTAGGGAAAAATATCATTCATGAAGAGAGATAGTTTGACTTTCTCTCTTCATATTTGGATGCCTTTTATTTCTTTCTCTTGCCTGATTGCTCTTTCTAGAACTTCCAGAGCTAAGTTGAATAGGAGTAATAAGAGTGGTCATCTTTGTCTACTGTTTCTCAAGAGGAATATTTCAGCTTTTGGCTATTGAGCATGACGTTAGCTGTGGGTTTATCATAAAGGGCTCTTTTTATTTTGAGGCATGTTCCTTTGATGCTTAGGTTGTTGAGGGTTTTTTAAATGAAGGGATGTTGAATTTTATCAAAAGTCTTTTCTGTGTCTGTTACAATAATTATGCTTTTAGTTTTGTTTATGTGATGAATCACATTCATCGATTTGCATATGTTGAACCAATATTGCATCCCAGGGACAAAGCCTACTTGATCATGGATGATTAGCTTTTTGATGTGCTGCCGGATTTGGTTTACTAATATTTTGAAGATTTTTATATCTATGTTCATCAGGTATATTGGCCTGAAGTTTTTTTTTTTTTTTTTTTTTCATTGTATCTGCCAGATGATGCTGACCTTTTAGAGTAAGTTATTGAAGAAGATTAACCCTCCTCCTTGAGCTTTTGAAATAGTTTTATTAGTACTGGTATCAGCTCTTCTTTATACATCTGGTATAACATGGCTGTGAATCCATCTCGTCCAGGGCTTTTTTTGGTAAGTAGGTTTTGTTTTGTTTTGTTTTTTAATTACTGATTAAATTTCAGAACTCATTATTGGTCTGTTCAGGAATTCAATTTCTTCCTGATTCAATCTTGGGAAGTTGTATGTTTCCAGGAAATTGTCCATTTCTTCTAGGTTTTTTAGTTCATGTGCATAGAGGTGCTCATAATAGTCTTTGAGTTTTTTTGTTTTGTTTTGTTTTGTTTTTGTTTTGTATTTCAGTGGGGTTGGTGGTAAGGTCCCCTTTGTTATTTCTGTTGTGTTGATTTGAATCTTCTCTCTTTTTATTTGCTAGCTTATTTAGTGGCCTATCAATCTTATTTATTCATTGATATTTTGTGTAGTGTTTCTTTTCTTCATTTTGTGAGCTCAGCTCTGATTTTGGTTATTTCTTTTCTTCTGTTAGCTTTGGGGTTGGTTTGCTTTTGTTTTTCTTGTTCCTCTAGGTGTGATGTTAGGTTCTTAATTTGAGATCTTTCTTTCAAGGTGGGCATTTAGTGCTATAACTTTCCTTTTAAGACTGCTTCAGCTGTTGTGTCTCAGAGATTCTGGAACGCTGCATCTTTCTTCTCATTAGTTTCAAAGAATTCCTTGATTTCTGCCTTAATTTTATTTTTTACCAAAAAGTCTTTCAGGACCACGTTGCTTAATTTCCATGTAATTGTATTGTTTTAAGAGATCTTCTTAGTATTGACTTCTGTTTTTACCGTGCTTTGGTCTGAGAGTATGATTGGTATAATTTCATTTTTTTAATTTGTTGAGAATTGCTTTATGGCTGAGGGTATGGTCAATTTTAGAGTATGTGTCATGTGCCATGAAAAGAATGTATATTCTGTTGTTCTTGGGTGGGGTGTTTGGTAGATGATTGTTAGGTTCATTCAGTCAAGTATCAAATTTAAATCCTGTGTAACTTTGTTAATTTTCTGTCTTGATGATCTGTCTAATACTGTCAGTGAAGTGTTAAAGTCTCCCATTATTACTGTGAGATTATGTAAGTCTCTTTTTAAGTCTCTAAGAATTTGTTTTATGAATGTGGTTGCTTCAGTGTTGTTTGCATATATATTTAGGATGGTTAAGTCTTGTTGAATTGAATTTATCGTTATTTAATGTCCTTGTTTATCCTTTTTGATTATTGTTGCTTAAAAGTCTCTTTGGCCTGAAATAAGAATAGAAACCCCTGTTCTTTCTTGTTTTCCTTTTTCCTGAGAGACTTTTCTCCGTCTCTTTACTTTGAGGCTATGGGTGTTACCGTATGTGAGACAGGTCTTTTGAAGATAGCATAGAGTTGGGTCTCAGTTCTTTATTCAACTTGCCACTCTATACATTTTAAATGGGGTGTTTAGCCCATTTACATGCAAGTTTAATATTGATATGTGTGGAATGATCCTGTCACTGTATTGTTAGCTGGTTGTTACGTAGACTTCATGTTGTAGTTGCTTTAAAGTGTCAATAATTTATGTACATAAGTGTATTTTTGTGGTGCTGGTAACGTTCTTTCATTTCTGTGTTTAGCACTCCCTTAAGGACCCCTTGTAAGGCAGATCTGGGTAGTAACAAATTCCCTTAGCATTTGCTTGTCTGAAGAGGATTTTATTTCTGCTTTACTTATGGAGCTAAGTTTCACTGGATAATTCTTGGCTGGAATTTCTTTTCTTTAAGGATCCTGAGTATAAGCTCCAAACTCTTCTGGCTTGTAGACTTTTTGCTGAAATGTTCACTGTTAGGCTGATGTGGTTTCTTTGTAGGTAACCTGCTCCTTCTTGCTAGCTATCTTTAATATTTTCTTTTTAGCATTGACTTTGGAGAATCTTATGACTATATGTCTTGGAGATGGTTTTCTTGTATAGTATCTCACAGGGTATCTCTGAATTTCCTTAATTTGACTATCAATCTCTCTAGTGAAGTTGTGGAATATTTCATGGACAATATTCTCAAATTTGTTTTCGAATTGGCTTGCTCTCTCTCTCCCTCTCATGTATGATGCCAGTAAGTTGTAGATTTGGTCTCTTTACACAATCCCATATTTCTTGGAGGTTTCATTTATTCTTTTTTCTTGATTTTTCTCTGACTGATTTAGTTCAGATATCCAGTCTTCAAGCTCTGAAGTTCTTCACTCCATTTGATTTATTACATTGTTAATAGTTCCAATTGTGTTATGAAATTCTCGTAGTGAGTTTTTCAGCTCAATTAGATCAGTTTGGCTCTTTTTTAAAATGACTATTTCATCTTTCAGCTCTTGTATCACTTTACCTAATTCTTCAGATTCCTTGGAGCGAATTTCAACGTTCTCCTGAATGTCTATGATTGTCCTTGCCACCCAGATTCTGAATTCTATCCATGTCATTTTGACCTAGTTAAGAATCATTGCTAAGGAGCTAGCACAGTTTTTTGGAGATAAGAAGACACTGGCTTTTTGAGTTGCTAGAGTTCTTACATGAATTCTTTCTCATCAGTGAGGGCCAATACATCTTTAAAGGTGCTTTTATTTGGGTGGGGTTTTATTGCTTTTATATTCTTCAATGCCCTTGAAGATTTGACTGTGGTCTAAGTTGGGCTCAGTCAACTAGCTTAGTTTCTGGATAATTTCAGTGGGCCAAGGCTCAGCTTGTTACTTTTGGATTGCATGCTATAATGGTGGGGGGCTGGGACCAGGCCCAAGGCTTTATTCTCTGGCCCTTGATGTTAAGCAGCTGCTTTGGTACAGGTGCCAAGGTTTAATTGGTCCACTGTCAGCAACACTCTGATAGGGGTGCTGGAAAAAGTCAGAGTGGTAGCAGTGGGGTCCCTGCTTGGGCATACATGCCAGCAACAGGAAATATTGTTTCTTAAATTTTTATTTTATTCATTTAAAAGAATGTTAAAGGGTCATAAATGAATTTATTATCTATAGATGCTTAATTTCACATTGTTTATTTAAATAATATTGTTTCATAAATGCATATTTTAACTTTTAAAAATGTTATCTATGTCTCTAAGTTAATTGTGTTTTACTACATACAACTTATGAAATTACTTTTTAGTGTTATAATAATTGGCGTTAAATATTGCTAAAAAGTATAAGGAGTTCTATAAACTTGAAGAAGATTTCTTTGATCTATAATTTTTATATGTGATCAGAAGAAGTCTTGTGACATGTTAATACTTGATAAATTATTACTCTATATAAATTGTATTTCAGAAGGCTGAAAATATTTATTTGGTAATAAAAGGCACATTTCACTTTGAAAAGACTGGAATTTGTTGTCTGGAACACTATATATTGCCATAGCATCTGAATTAGCCTATCTAGTGAACACGTTTCCTATTGTAGTGAGCAAGCAGGAATTTTTCTGTGTGGCTTTGTTGTCTTTCAATACTTCTTTTTAATTGGAGCTGGATTAGAGAACTGGGAATGTCAGACCTGGAAGGAACTAAATATGTCACCTTTATCATTATGTTTTGTGAGCCTTTACCAGGAGATTCTCCATTTGTTCTTTTAGTCCATATGAAAGCAAGTATGGGGGCCGAATGCAGTGGCTCACACCTGTAATCCCAGCACTTTAGGAGGCTGAGGCGGGTGGATCATGAGATCAGGAGTTCAAGACCAACCTGGCCAAGATGGTGAACCTCGTCTCTACTAAAAATACAAAAATTAGCTGGGTGCAGTGGCAGGCAACTCGGGAGCCTGAGGCAGAAGGATGGCTTGAACCTGTGGGGTGGAGGTTGCAGTGAGCCGAGATCACGGCACTGCACTCCAACCTGGGTGACAGAGTGAGACTCCATCTCTAAATAAATAAATAAATAAATAAATAAATAAATAAAGCAAATATAGTCATGTACCACATAATAATGGTTTGGTCAATGATGGATTGCATACATGATGGTGGCCTCATAAGAGTATAATTTATTTCTGCTGTATCTTTTCCATGTTCAGCTATGTTTAGAGACACAAATACTTACCATGTGTTACAACACACTACAATATTCGTACAGTAACATGTTGTACATGTAGTCTCACACATGTAGTCTCAACACATGGGGAGGCTGAGGCAGGAGCATTCTGTGAGGCCAGGAATTCCAGACCAGCCTGGACAACAGAGCAAGACCCTATCTCTAAAACAAAACAACAAACAAACTAACAAAAAACCCACATTTACAAAACAGACGAAAATATCTATTATTTGTATGTTTTAAGCCAGTGCTGTTTATATTTGTACTATTATAAGCCAGTGATGTTCTATGACCTTCACTTGTATTAATCATTTTTATAATTCTCAAAACAACTTTATAATTTAAGTATTAGTATTATTTTTATTTTATATATAATGCAACTATAGAAGGGTTGTTACAACACAGTTTATTTACAATGGCCAAATCCTTCAATGGCTTATAAAAATGTCTTTATTGTATGAGAATAGTAGACATATCAGTAGACTATCAGGCAGTTCTTCCACTAATTTGGGCAAGTCACTTAGATTTTTCTCTTTGTATTTCTAAGGTTTCACGTGGTTGTAACCTCTGATTTTATTGCTTAAACTCTGGGAATACTGTTTTATATTTGTTTTATAACATAATGATGTAAGTAAATTCTATTATGGTATCTAGGGTGACAAAAATATCATCCCTATGATATATTAAGAATGGATGTTAAAACTAGGTATTCTTGGCTGGGCACGGTGGCTCATGCCTATAATCCCAGCAACTTGGGAACGCCAAGGCGGGTGGATCACCTGAGGTTGGGAGTTCAATAGCAGCCTGACCAACATGAAGAAAACCTGTCTTTACTAAAAATATATAAAAATATTAGCCAGGTATGGTGGTGCATGCTTGTAATCCCAGCTACTCAGGAGGCTAAGGCAGAAGAATTGCTTGAACCCTGCAGGTGGAGGTTGCAGTGAGCCAATATCATGCCATTGCACTCCAGCCTGGGCAACAAGAGTGAGACCTTGTCTCAAAACAAAACAAAACAAGAACTAGGTATTCTTTGTCTTTGCTTCTTTGTTAATATCTGTGGAATTGCTTTGTATTAGAAAATCTAAAAGTGAAAAAAATGTTAAAGTAGCTTATAACATCATGTGTTTTTTAAAAAGCTGCTTTGGTTCTAATCAATATGAGCAAGTTTATGCAAGACAGGGCATTGATTAGAATAGTCTGGAATAATGTCACACAATCTAAGGAAACATTAATGTTCAGACCTTATGGGAGATGGAGTTCAGATCAGCTCTACTCCATCAATCTTAGCAGAGGATTTAATTTTCCCTCATTCTGTGGCTTAGACGTTAATCTCAAAGACTTATCTCTAAAACACCTAATTCAAATTACTGGGTGATAAATTGATTGGCCCATGTTACATTATATGCCCACCCTGCTCTGTTATTTCTGGCTAGAGGTCCATGCTCCTTTTATAAAAGATATCTTTTATGGTAGATATCTTTATAAATGTGGTAGGCAGTTCTCAAAATAATGTACCAGGATATATACCCCAATATGATCTATGTTAACATTACACTTGGGAAAACCAACAGAATAGTTATTTTGCCTTTCTTCCCCCACGTAATAAATGGATCACAAACAGAGCAACAACACTACTTGCTTTACCGACTCCACACTTGGTCTTGTGTGGATTTGCTCAGAAAGAGATAGTCTTTGAATCTGAGCTGGCCCTGTGACTTGTTTTGGCCAGAAGATGTTCCAAGTTATATGGTTATGTAGTATTAGTTCTAAGGCCTGGCCTCTAGCATGTTTTTTTTTTTTTTTTAATCTCTATCCATGTCTTGTGAAAAAGCCCAAACCATCCTTCTGGAATCTAAAAGACACATTATCGTTAACAGTCCAATTTTGCAGCCTATGGTCACAATGTGATTGAGGACTTTCTAGACCAGCCAGTTTCCAGCCAACTCAAAAGCTGCTTGTGGATGCATGATGAGCAAGCTCACCCAGGATCAGTTGAGCCTGGCTTAATTCAGTAGAACCACCTCACTGACCCATAGACTTATGAGCAATAATATATGCTTATGGTTTTAAACCATTGGGTTTTGGAGTTGTTTCTTTCAGAGTAAAAGCAAATGTGCACACCCAATTCAACAAATAACTATTTCCCCCCAATTTTTTAGTTTTCCTGTATAGTGAAAATAGTTTTGTTATTTGGTGTTAGAATAAGGCCTTAGTTAATTTAATAATGCAAAGTAACTCAATTTCCCTAAGATTATTTTATATTCTATTTGGTGAAAATATCTATAACTATTTTGTAGAAATTTTTAACTACTCTCAAGTGTTTTGTAAACTTCTATTTTTGAAATTGGTTTTGTGGTATAGTTAATTATCATGTAAACACCAAACTGCTTATTTGAACATTTTAAATTATTTTAGCTTTTTTGTTCATATATAATTATATTTCTATTGCTGTTTTAGCAATAGAAATAGAATTATACATAAAGAATAGAATGACAAGAAATCAAACACATTTGTTTTACTATAATACAAATATGGATTCACAGGAATGAAATATTTAAGAATTTCTATAAGTGAAACCAGATATGAACTCTTTTTTTCTGCTCAGACTTTTATTATTTTCATTAGAACTTCTACTCCTGATCACAAGTAGATAGTATCTATATAGGCGTCAAATTCAACTTAGAAACCCAATAGCGGGTCACTGAGCTCCTCATACTGTTGGATTTTCTTTTCCAAACATCTCTTATCAACTTTTTTTATTGGTAAAAATCTGTTTGTTTTTCATAATTACTTTACACTAATTTCCTAATATTTAAATTTTTAAAGATAACTTTTGATAGAATCTTGGTAATAATACTTTTTAAAAACTATGAACATGCACATATGACATTCTCATTGGTTCTATTAATGTCATTACTTGTATTACTGGCTTTCCAAATGCTAAATCTCATGCGCATATCTGGCATAAAGGGCACTAGCTTTATGAGATCATGATACAATGCTTCACTGTGCTGACACAATGGTTTCTAATATTGAACATTTTTAAATTTACATTTGTAGGTCCTATATGTCTGTAAAAATCTGTTTTTTTAACTTTTAGATTCAGGGGTACAGGTGCAGGTTTATTTTATAGTTAAATTGTGCATCATGTGTGTTTGGTGTACAGATTATTTCATCGCCTAGGTAAGAATCATAGTACCTGACACATAGTTCTTCAGTCCTCTGTCTCTTCCCACCCTCCACTCTCAAGTAGGTCCCCATGTCTCTTGTTTCATCCTTTGTGTCCAAGTGTACTTAATGTTTAGCTCCCACTTATAAGTGAGAACGTGTGGTAGTTGGTTCTCTGTTCCTGCATTAGTTTGCTAAGGATAACGGTCACCAGCTCCATCCATGTCCCTGCAAAGGACATGATCTTGCTCTTTGTTATGGCTGCATAGTATTCCATGGTGTATATGTATCACATTTTCTTTAATCTGTCATTGATGGGCATTTAGATTAATTCCATGTCTTTGCTATTGTGAACAGTAACACTGTGAACATACATGTGTGTTTGTCTTTATGATAGAATGATTTATATTTCTTTGGGTATATACCCAGTAATGGGATTGCTGGGTCTAATGGTAGTTCTGTTTTTAGCTCCTTAAGGAATCATCACACTGCTTTTCACAATGGTTGAACTAATTTACACTCCCACCAACAGTAAATGAGCAGCCCCTTTTCTCCACAACCTCATCAGCATCTATTTTTTGACTTTTTAGTAATAGCTATTTTGACTGGTAAGAGGTGGTATCTCACTGAGGTTTTGATTTGCATTTGACTAATGATTAGTGATGTTGAGCATTTTTTCACATAGTCGTTGGCTGCCTGTATGTCTTCATTTGAAAAGTGTCTGTTCATGTCCTTTGCCCACTTTGTAATTGGGTTATTTGTTGTTTGCTTGTCAATTTGTTTACATTTCTTATAGATTCTGGATATTTGTTTTTTGTCAGATGCATAGTTTGCAAATATTTTCTCCCATTCTGTGGGTTATGTATTTACATTATTGATAGTTTCTTTTGCTGTACACAAACTCTTTAGTTTAATTAGGTCTCATCAGTCAACTTTTGTTTTCGTTATAATTGCTTTTGGCATCTTGATCTTGAAGCCTCTCCAGGTCGTATGTCCAGCATGGCATTTCCTAGGTTATTTTCCAGTGTTTTTATAGTTTTAGGTTTTACATGTAAGTCTTTAATCTGTCTTGAGTTAATGTTTGCATATGGTATAAGGATGGGCTCCAGTTTCAATCTTCTGTATATGGCTAGCCAGTTATCACAGCACATAATCTGCTGTCCAGGTGCTTCCTAGGGGAACATGGGGTTGTATCTGCCTGCAAAGTTCAGGCAGAAGTACAAACTGTTGGGCTGGAAGCTCTAGCAGGTATGGCTTGCCTGGCTATGACAGATGGGGATGGGTGGAGTTCCTTATCCTGCCATTCATGTGTTTTCCAGGACAATAGGAGGCTGTACCCTTTAACTGGGTTCATAGAGAAGTGGGACTTCCGGGCTGGAGTCTTCAGCAGGTATTTCCCACTTGCCTACCATTGGTGGGGGTGTTTGGGGTTGCTGACCATGCTGTCTGTTTCTTTGCCTGGGACAACAGGAGACTGTGGTCATTGGCTGAGTTCAGAGAGAAGTGGTTTTGCTGGGCCAGAGCTGGCACTGAACTTTGTCTGGTGATGGGGGGTGGAACAATCTTATTGCTCCTAGGCACCATGACTGTGGCCTCTGCTGGGGCTATTGTGCCCATGTTGGTTTGTTCCAAGGCCCAAAGCTTGTAGAGGTTCCCTTGGACTTGAAAGTTGCTCTGGCAAAGCATCCAGGTGGCTCCGTACCTGTCTAATAGTGCAGTGAGGAGTGTAGGGGGACAGGGAGATTCTCCCATTCCTAGTCTTTCACAGTTCCCTTTGGAGAATGTGAATCTCCCAGAGGGCTCTAACTCTTTCACCTTTCCCATGTTGGAGAGGTTCTCCTGGCTCCACACGAGCCTATACAGGCTGGTACCCAAGTTTGCTCCTCTCTGCTCTCTGTATCACCCCTGCTGCCTGATGAGTCTCAATGTAGTTTCTCAGATGATTGACCTTCAGAATCTGTGTTCACTAGCCCTTTTGTTTCCTCTCTGTGAGAGCAGCACACAAGCTGCTTCTAGTCTGCCATCTATGACCTTTTAAAATGAATTATATAGGATGTTGATTAACTTACACAGAAAAGATTATTTTCTGTCATGTATATTTTTGATTCTCCCCAAATTGCTTATAAAATGTTAGTGGAATAGAGTAGAATTTAGAACAGAATTATGCAGTTTGGTCTGATAGATTGATAGTTTGATAGATGTAAAAATGGATGGAATGCGTGGTAAACTGGTTGTTACAATGTCTGGTGTGCAGTTTTCCCTCAATAAATATAAGTTGGGTATCATCTTACAGTGGTTTGTTGTTAAAATTATTGTATACACCATGCTATTAATCTTAAAAATAAACAATTGTTGATAAGTAACATCTTTAAGCAGAATATTTTGAAAATATATGATGTTCTTCACTATGATTTAATTTATTTGTTTGAACAATCAAAATTGTTCATAAAAGAGGACTCAGCCTTGGACCTTCTAAACAGCTGCAATATAGTACACTTTACTTAAAATACATATGCTGCAAGATACTATTCAATTTAGGATTTGGAAAGGTGGTGGCAAAATTATAGTTGTCAAAATGGTGATTTTCAATACGTGCTATAATTAGCATGCACTGCGTCTAGAAATTATACTTTTTAGCAATGGACCATGACTCACTTGTATTTGCATATAATCAGTGCATGTTAGAAATAAATGTCCATTTATCTTCAGAATAAAAAGAATGAAAATCTGGCCTAAAAAGCTATGTTAATTAAAATACCTTATCAGATCCTACACGTATTTTATATGAAATGTCGGTTTTGTGTTCGGAATAGAACTCTGTTAGTATCTAGTTACACGCTCTTTCAAACCTAATCTGTGCCAGGTTGTGAAAACAACTGGAGGGCTCCTTCTTTTCTCTGATCCCTGGACAAACAGACCAAGAATTCTCCTTAAGCATTTGGTAAATATGTGTAACTCCTCTCGAAGCCACCTGCCATACCCACGCTTGTTGTAAAGAAAGCACCATACTTCATCACAACAGGTTTTCAGAGTGAACTCAATGGACTAAGTCTAACAATTGTTCAGAACTCGCAGCAGACGTCATTTGTTCCTTTGCTCTCAGAAGCTTCAGCTCAGCTGCTTATCACTGTGCCTGAGCTTTCATAGCTGTCTTTGATGATCTGGGGACCCTTCTTGACCCCTTCCTGTCTTTTTCAAATCATATCTCTCTGGCACGATTTTGGATCTGTACCTTTTTTTTTTTTAAACTTCAGTATACCAGATTTGCTGCATCCAGAGAATACTTCCATCTCTAGATCCAGAAAACAAGTTGCCTCCTAGGAGAGCAGCTTCCAATCTTCTCATGACAAGATATATAAATACTGGGAATTCTTGTAATAAGAAATTCAATAACTTTTCTAACAAAGTGACTCTTACCAACTTATCATTCCCACAAAATACACATATTCTAATCTTTGATAAAAGGTCAATGATACATTCTTGTTTTTCTCTTAACATGTATTTTATCAAAGTTTTCAGGTCATTGATTATTTTATGTGCTCAAATATCCAACTAAATTTAAATTATCCCAAACTCCTTAAAAAAAATCTCTCTGTTGGCTGGGCGCGGTGGCTCACGCCTGTAATTCCAGCACTTCGGGAGGCCAAGGCGGGCGGAACACAAGGTCAAGAGATAGAGACCACCCTGGCCAACGTGGTGAAACCCCCGTCTCTACCAAAAATACAAAAAAATTAGCTGGGCGTGGTGGCATGCGCCTGTAGTCCCAGCTACTCGGGAGGCTGAGGCAGGAGAATTGCTTGAACCTGGGAGGCGGAGATTGCAGTGAGCTGAGGTTGCGCCACTGCACTCCAGCCT
>NW_016107389.1:3336797-3338395 GCF_001604975.1 Cebus imitator | reverse complement strand
TGGGCTATATGGTGAAGGAAAATGTTGTAAATCAGTGTTCTCCAATTCCTTCCTTATCATGTAAGGAAATGAGCAGATTATCTTTATTGAAAGTATACTTGTTAAAACCTGACTTGGTGAGCACAGTTGGCATTGATTTGATGTAAGATTTCAGAAGTTCTAGTATTTGTGAAACACTCATATTTAGATTAGACATTTAACAGCTGTGTCTCATTTGCAGAGAAAACATTTTGCCAGACTTTTAATAAAATTGTATATGAAAGCATCTAGAGATTTGACATTTAGTACAACAAGCCAAGATAATTCTTATGAATTTCTTTGAAGAGGATGAGAAAATGTCCAGTTGCATCCTTCTAAAGCTGGTTTGTAGTGATAATTCTTTTAGCAATATTTTAAATACACTACTTCTGATTGACTCTGTATATCCAAAACATATGTGCTACTGCATTAATTTTCAGTTTAATTCAGGATATCACATTGAATAATATTATGTAGTATTGACAACTAGTACTACATTTAAAACAATCTGCAGGATAAACGGATTCCTATAGACATTTATTTAAGAGCCTATACTTTTTCTCAGAGAGAAGGTAATTCTGACTGCTACAAGCAGAATGAAGTCTTGTTCTACTGACTTAGTTTGTCTTCTCTGTTTCCCATGTAGTGATTCTGAATTCTCTGCATTCTGCGTCATTGCTCTCCAATTGACAAAGGAGTTCTGGTCCTTAGTTGCCTTTTGCCCAGAATGTAATGTTTCTCCAAAGTGCTATCATAATGAAGCTAATTTTGATCTCATAGTCTCAGACTCTGTTCGTTGGCAACTGATAGGTGTGCTGGATATATCTTAGCTTCTTGAGTATGGCTGAGCAAAGTCCCTGGCTCTATTTAAGTGCCTTTTAATATAAGAAAGTGATACTTAAAGAAAGAAAGTGATTTTTTAAAATGGTGTTACTTAAATCCCAAATCCATGTGGGCTCCCAAATTTCTATATCTTCAATTTTATTTCATTATATTCAATTTATAATAATTTATTTTTCAAATTAGCAAAATGTTATTTAAAAAATCAAACATTGCTGAAACTTACAAGGTGAGATAGTAAAGTTTCAATTTCCTAGAGGAATTCCTTTTACAAACATTTTTCTATGCACAAGTTAGATATCAGACTTGCTAGTAACATCCAAGTGTGAAACAAACTTTTTTTCCTCTCATAGCCTTTTAATTTGCTCAGAGTGATTATTTTATTCATTGGATGGAAATGTAGGAAATTCCAGGAATTTTGGTTTTAAGATAAAAAGATCAGTCTAGATTCAGAATACCCAATTTCATCTAATAGTCAATACTTCAATATTCATTCAGAGGTTAGATGTCATGATTCCTGGCTCCACCTAAATCTGCTGTGGAATAAGCTAGAAAAATCTGGCGGAATCATGTCAGTTTATTCTCTCTCTCTCCCATGAATGTCCTCCATCAATCTCTCTCTAACTTCTGCTACTGATTTCTTATGGTTTTGGTGTTTTTGGTGGAAGAGTTATGGGGGTTGAGGAAAATAAAAAAAACATATTTGACAGGCACAGTTGTAAGATAGCTTCATTTATAAA
>NW_016107389.1:3325796-3336602 GCF_001604975.1 Cebus imitator | reverse complement strand
CCTTGGAAGAAAGAGAGAACATCTATCTCCAGAACAAACAAAAGATATGCTTAATTCCTTTTATAAAAAAGCTGGATTCCTTAAATTCAGAGACCTGTTCAAGGCTGGATATGAATGCACTCTTTCCATAATAAAATAGATTGCTTGTTCAACCCCCTGATATTACGACTCAGTAAGACTGTCATAATAGGCACCTCAGATGACAGTTACTTCATGCATTATGGCCATGTGCTAAGACTATAGTAAGTCCCAGATGTGTTCCAGAGTTGTTCTCCAGTAAACAGAGCATCACTGTGCTTCAGAAACTTGGGTAGTTTGCACTTTATGTAGTTATTTAATTACTCCAACACCATATAAGGCTCTCTTTCGCTGATGAATTTCCTTTGAACCCTTGTCAGATATGAATTGACTATGCATATGCAGGGCTATTTCTAAACTCTGCTCTGTTCTATTCTATTGATCTATTTATCTTTATATCAATATCAAATCATGTTGATTAGTGTTACTATGACTATATATAAGTTCAAAATCAGATATTATAAGAAATCCAATTTTATTACCTCTTTTCAAAGTTGTTTGACTATTTCTGGCCTTTTGCATTTCCATATGAATTTTAGGATGGGCTTGTCAATTGTGACCAAAAAAATCTGCTGAGACTTTTTACTGGACTTCTGTTGAATTTACATTTGTAAATAATGTGATAAATAGTGACAACTTTATATTTAGTATTGTGATCCATGAACACACCATAAATCTCCACTTATTTACATGTTTTTAAATTTCTTTCAGCAACAATTTGTAGTTTTCAGGATGTAAATATTTTGTCAGATTGAAGCTTAAATATTACATATTTTCAATTCTATTATAAATTGTATTGCTTTTATAATTAAAATTTCTGACTGTTCATTGTTAGAATATATAAATATTATTGGGTTTGTATATTGATATAATATTGTGTCAATTTAACCAACATTGCTAAATTCCCTTTTTAATTCTACTTTTTGTCAGTTTTATAGGCCTTTCTATTTAGATGATTATATCTTATGAAAATAAAGACAGTTTTACCTCTTTTCCAGTTCTAATGCCATTTATTTCTCTTTGTTCCATTGTCACACTGGCTACAACCTCCTGTCCAATGTTGAATAGAAGTGTTGAGTGAGTATATCCTTACTTTGTTTCTAACCTTAGTGGGATAGGAGCCAATATTTTACTATTAGAATGATATCAACTGTGATTTTTCCACAGATGCTCTTTGTCAGTAGAGATAGGTCCTTTATACTCTTAATTTGCTGAAAAAAATTTAAAGTCAGGATTATATGTTGGATTTTGTCAAATGGTTTTTAAACATATTTGAGAAGATTGTATTATATGATCTTTTAAAATTCAGTATGTGAATATGGTGAATTACATTCATTATTGAATGTTAAACCAACTTTACATTCCAAGCATGAACTTCACACTTTAATGTTGTAGTATGTTTTTACACAATGTTGAAATCAATTTATATAATTTTGTTAAGACTTTCGAATTTATGTTTATGTGAAATATTGGTCTATAGTTTTCTTTTAATATTATTTTCTGGTTTCATAGCAATGCTGGCTTCATGGAATGTGTTGAAAAGCAATTACCCTATTCAATTTTCTGGTAGAGTTTATTTAGAATTAGTATTAATTTTCTACAAATGTTTTGTTGCGTTCAGTGATGAAAACATTTTTACTTGTTTTTGTTTTCAAGATAGTTACCTCAAATTTAATTTCTTTAAGAGATATAAAGGCTTATAATCTGTAGTGATATCATGTATCTCACCCTAACATTGGTAATATTTTTCCTCCCCTTTTTTTCTAATAAGTCTGGCTAGAAGTTTATCAATTTTACTTATCTTCTTAAAGAATCAGCATTTGCTTCATATATTTTTCTCAATTGTTTGTGTTTTCTATTTCATTGCTGTCTATTCTTGTTTTTAATTGTATTTTATTCTGCATATTTTTGGAGTATTTGCTCTTATTTTCCTAGTTGCTTAACATAGAAGCCCAGCTCATTGATTTAAAAACTTGTTTCTTTTCTAATGTAGAGATTTCTGCTATAAATTTTCTTCAAAGTACTGCTTTAGTGCTGTTAAAGTATGTTTTCAATTTTCTAGAAGTATTTATTCTAATTAGAATAGAGCATTTATTCTAATTAGACATGTTGGGACTAGTATATGATTACAAAGTGAGCCCTTAGACCTGTTGGACCAATTGTGAGACAAAATTGATCAAAAACTCCATTTATTACCCAGCTGCTATAAACCTAATACATGATGTAAAGAAACATGATGACATTTTGAGTGCTTTGGTCCCAGTGCTAACTCAGTCCTGTATTTAAGAGTCATCAAAAGTATTAGTCTCTCTTTTTGCTCAGTGCACAGTTCCTTAGTAAATAGCTGCAAGTTTTTTTTTTTTTTTGAAAATAAGAATATATTAGTATTTATTGTATATATGTCTGGTGGTTTTGTAGTGTCCCTCCTCAAGGGGACACAGTGTCCCCTTTAGCAAAAGGGTTCAGGTACATAAACTGACAGTATTCTGAAAACTGAGTGAAAAGTTTTTTCCCCTCCTGTGGTGTTTGATGACATCAGTTTATTGCTCAACATGTTTGTATTTTTTAATTGATGCAAATTTAAGCAATACTTCTGCTAGCTTGGTTTTTGTGCAATACCTCTGCTAGCCTCCTTTTTGCCCCTAGCAGTGGTATGATCTGTTAGATACTATCACAGAACACTGTTTGTCAAGGTAATCTGATTGCTATTCAGTGCTTGCTGCTCATTATAACAATCACATTCATCTGCGTCATGTTCAAGTACTACAACACACTTTGAGCATTCCAGAATCTCACCATTTCTATTACTATAATATTAGAGTCATGGCAGCAATCTTATTTTTGTATTTATGTTGGTTTTGGTTCTTAGCCATAATTTGATTTTCTTAATAAAGTTTTTATTTTGGAGTAATTTTTGATTTTCAGAAGTCTTACAAAAATAATCTTACAGAGTGTTTTGGAATAGCTCTTTGTTCCTCCCACTGTTAGCAACTTATATTGCCATTATACATTTGTCAAAGAACCTGACATGGGTACATTTGTATATTAAATAAACTCTAGAATATGTTTGAATTTCATTTGCTTTACCATTGATGTCTTATTTGTTTCCCAGGATCCAACCTTGGTGGCCACATTGTAGTTAGTTGTCATGTGTCCTCAGTGTCCTTTAGCCTGTGACATCGTCTCAGTCTTTCCTTGATTTTTATGACCTTGACAATTTTGAAGAATACTGGCTAATGTTCTGTAGAATGTCCCCCATTATGGGATTTTCTCATGTTTTCTAGTAATTAGGCCAGTGTTACTGGTTTTTGGAAAGAAACCACAGAGATAAAGTGTCCTTCTCATCACATCTAATCAGGGGGTACATGATAGCCACATGAGGACAATAGTGATGGTCACTTTCTTCCCTTGGTTAAGGTACTATTTAATAAGCTTTTCTAGTATAAAGCTACTATTTCTCCCCTTCTCTTCTGCCAATCTATTCTTCAGAGACAAATTATATCACTTTTGAGCAAGTTCGTATCACTTTTGAGCTAGAGCATTCATATATATCATTTGGAATTCTCTTTGAGAAAGACTTGCCTATCTCCCCTGTTTATTTATTCAAACGTTTATATCAGTATGTACTCATATATATTTATTTTATACCTTGAGTTGTAATCCAACACAACAAATACCTTTAAAAAAATCCTATCACATGTTTAATAACGTATACATACTGGGTCTATTCTGGTTATCCCTGACATGTCCATTGTATACTGATACCTCATTTTTTGCCATTAGGCAGCCTTCCAGTTACTTTGGGACTCAGATTTCTTGATGAGGCTGAGCATGTAGTTCTGTGTCTACGAGTCTGTCTCTATAGAGACACACAGAGATTACCTGGGAAATTTCAAGAATGTAAACCCGAGATTGAAATTATTTGAAAAACCTAGAGAACGTCTTTCCTTTTCTGGTGTTGGAAAATATCCCTTTGTCTTCTGGTACTTCTCTGAAAAGCAAAGCTATTGACTGATAGTTAATATTAATTCTCACAATTAATATTAATTAGCTTGCCTGACCATATCTCTTTAAGATTGTTTGTCACTTAGCCATGCCATTCTCTAGTTGTGTGGGCTAGAAGTTTTTCTGTCTGGGTGGCATCTTATAGCTACTGTTGGATTACTAAGAATAACATTTTATTTGACTATTTCTGCATGTCCTGAACTTTGAACTGAGTGTCCTGAATCCTTGAATGTAAAAGTAAAAAAAAAATCCCTAGCAGCTAGAATAGAGGTAGGTGCATAGTATTTTACTTTGAGGGGCTAGTTTCTAATGTTCATCTCATTTCAAAATAACTGCATGGGTAATCTCTGAAGTTGAAGAAAACATGCCATTGATGGTAATATCTCTCAATTAAAGGACAAACTTACTTATCATATACACAGAAAAGTTAAAAACTTCTAATTTTTAGATTCCCCTGAACAAGTATTGATCTCTTCAGATTATGATGTTTCTATATCTACAAACAAAAATCTCTGAATTTTGCTGAACTTGAGCTGAAAATGTCACTTGGATGTTTTATTCCAGTATCATTCTTTTCACTTCACCTCTTAGCAAGGTTACTCTTTCGAATAGATAAAACTTAAAATGAATAGCACTCAGAATTGTTGGTGTGAGCCCACTCTTTTTCTTATTCTCTAATTTGCCATTCCAGCAACCTCTTCACTTTGGTAGCATTAGAGATGTGGAAACTAATAAAAACTATAGTACTGGAATATACCTTTCACTTTCTCTCCCAACTTCAAATTTTACCATTAGCCTCTTGTTTTTGGTTGTATCTAGAAACTAAGCTGCTTTTATAGGCATTCACCATAGCATTGGTTTGGGGGCTTTTAAAGATTTCATTGCATGTAAAATTCACATATTGATATAATGTTAAATCAAAAGATTGTAATATATTGTGAGTTCAAAAGAAGAATCATGAAGGATGCAGTTTGATATTGTCTCTAACATTCTCCATTTTCAGGAAAGTCATTTTACCTCCTAGACCTCTTTTTAAAAATCATCTTACTTAATTATTTTAACAATCAATTTAATATATTTTGAAAAATTAGTTTTATTTTAAACAGCGCAATATATTGTGATACTGAGGATATTTTGATTAGGGTTACAGGGTCTCAAAATAATACAAAACAAAGATGCATACTCAGATTCCATTAACATTCACATAAAGTCTTTTATGTAACTTAGCTCATTATTATTACTTCTAATGATTATTGCTCTCTGAGTTACTTAGTGAACTTGAATAAGTTTTTTTTTTTCTGTGAAATGAAATTGATACCTGTCTCCCAGGTGTATTGGGAAATTTAAATGTAAAAGTGCTGAGCACATTAAACAGCATGCCATAAGATTGCAGTGTATGTTATCTTCTCATTTCTCTCCCTCTTCCCTCTTAATATCCAAAATGGGATCATCAGTCCTGAGAGCTATTGTCTTAACCGCTCAGCTTATGTTACCAGAGAGTTGCATAAGGGATTTGATGATGGACTGAAAGGCATAAATGTTAAGCCATTAAAATAAATTCCCAAGTGTGCAAAATAGAAAGCAGAAGGGAGAGCTAAATTATTTTATCAATGGACCATGCTATGTGATTGAAAGTCAAGTTTATTTCTTCATAATATTATAGACAGTTCATTAAGCCTCTTTTTTTCTGTTCTGCTAGACTATTCACTATTAGGCTCATAAAGTCACTATCAGAGCTTTCTAAAAATTTTTTTTTCCGAAAGTGTTTTTGCTGCCCGCCTTTTTATTCTATCTACGTTAATGAAAATTTTAGTTTATCTGAAGCAGTTCTTCCATATACAATTCCCTCACACCCAAAAGTTTATTGGTCCTTCATTCCCAATAGAATAAAATCCAAATTGGTTATCCTGACTCTCAAGACCCTCCTAGAACATCCTAGTGGTGTCTGCCTTGTATTTGCTTCTCTAGATCCATTCTCCACTCTTTTTCAGTTATTCTTTGACCCTGGGTGACTAATTTGCATAAACTACATCAATGGGACCTCAAGTGGGCAATAGAAACAAAGGAAGAGGGTCAGGTCAGGGAATTTATTTACCCAGCTTCCTCTTGTTTACTAAAAGTCATGCATCTTGTTAGGCAACCCGCTCCACAAGACTCTCTACTTCTGGAAAAGGAGAGAAACACTTGCCTATGTCCCCTATTTATTTAATTATTCAAGCATTTATATCAGTATGCATTCACATATATTTATTTTATATATACATTTATTTTATATATATTTATTTTATATATAAATTTCCACTCCCCACTCCATCCTTCAGGCTGAGGGGTGGAAATGGTTTTTGCTGGCACTGGAATACTGCCATATTCTTGTGGCTTTCCTACACCCTGCACATACCTTTGTAAATATTCCCTGTATCAAAACTCAACTCGAATAACTCAATTTCAATGTGCCATCTGTTGCCTGGCTGTTATACCTCCCAAATTTATCTCATGCCATACATTCTTCCCTTTAAAGACAGATTGTTTATTTATTGCAGGTACAGTGATTCAGAACACCCAATTTGGAATGATAAAGTATTGGGTTTGAATTCTGATTTTACTACTTACCAGTTGAAAGGCTTAAGTTATTCAGCTTCTCTGAGTCTCAATTTCCTCATCTATAAGACAGGAATAATGTCAGCAGTCACCTCAAATAATTATTGTGCTAAGTAAAAGTGTTTGTAGAAGATCTTTAATAGAACAGATGCTGAAGAAATATGGTTTTGGCCATGAATGTTTCTTGAGCACATATACCTCATGTATTTGTGCTGCCGCATCTCTTTTTCTATTTTTCCCTCTACTTAAATTTATCAGTTTTAGGTTCAATTAAAAGCCTAGTTATTCTATAATCTCTTGTGTTTCTCAATTTTTATGACACTTGTTCCCTGGAACTCTCTTTTGTGTTTGGATCTGTATAGATCTCCTCTCCCTAATTGCATTGTTAACAATCTGATGACAGAAACAAGAACTTTTCATTTCCTTGTATCACCTCTGACTAGCTCAGTGTTGAAGACATAGCAGAAGCTTAACAAATATTTGCTTGGTTATTTAATTTTAATCATTTAATTTCAATTAAGGCAGGTAAATTTTATAATGCAATTAATTTCAGTTAAGGTAGATAGGCAAACTGCATAATGCAAATCACCAGAAAATATTTTTTGATTATCACAGTGTCCATTTCAGGGTAGGTACTTATTGAATATTTGATGATTTTGGATAATTGCTATACAGATAAATTATTTGTAATACCATCTAAGTGCCTCACTGATTACTGTGTAGACATAAACTGTACCTGTAATGAGATACTTTTTATTAGCCAGCAAAGGTTAATGATCTAAGCAGGTTAAAAAGTACAAAAAGAAAATAGTATTAATGTCAATATATTTATATATCAATACTTTTGTCATCTTTTAAATATACCAGATTGTAGTCTCACTACAATACTAGAGCTTTGTTACATTTTATATTGTACTCACTGTAGAATACTTATGGGTTGCTAAAGTAACATTAAATTACCGAAGGGCCCGAACACAAGAATCAGTTTTAGTTTCTTGTAGCAGTGTAACTCACCACCTCTCTTTAAATATCACATTTAATTTTGTCCTAATAAAAAAATTAAATAAAGGTATAGCCTGTAGGTGGCATTTGAGTCCACTAATCACTGTCCTGTGCTCTATCTTGAATCTTTATATTACTGTTTCCAGTACAGCAGCATGTCTATAACTAGTGTTGGCTTTTCAGTGTGATGATGAGGTCTGGTGATATCTTAGACTGTACGCGACTATGAAAAATCCTCATTGAACCTTGCCAGATTCCTGTGGGAATGCAGCAACTCCCCAAACTTCTGTCCTGTTAGTAGAAATGAAGTATAGGTCAAAGAAGCAATGAGACCTGTCTGACTGATGTACATATCCCTGACAGTGATCTTGGTGGTGTTTCATGGAAATTAAAGGTAAATTGATCGTGAACAATCAGTTAGTTGATGATTAGAAAGAGTTGGGGTTGGTTTCTTTGAAGGCTATCTAAGAGCACAGTAAGATGAGTCTTGTTTGGTTTTTGATGTAACACATTAAGAGATTTGGGACTTTTAGAATTAGAATATTAATTGTCCTAATCACTCAAGGTAACATTTTGAGCAATTGTCCTAATCACCCAAGGCAATTGCTTAAAAATATTACCTGTTCTAATTGTCCTTATCACCCAAGGTAATATTTTTAAGCAAAAGTAAATGAAAAAGTAAAAATTAAAATACATATTTATGTGCTGAACGACTTCGTGAAGATAGTTTATTTTGTTCTTTTTATTGACATGACTTATCTTCTTTTCACACATAGTCTTTATAAGAAATAGAGTGAGATATGCCCCTCGTGGAGTACTTATGGACCTCTGAAATAAAGTTAAAGTATAGGGGCCCAAGTGAAAAAAAAACAGCTTTAGTTTCTAGTAAGCAGTATAACTTACTACTCTTATTTAAATGTTGCCTTTTAATTGTTTTGAATCTTGAACCTAAAACTCCTCAGTCTTTTACCTGCTTTTCAGATTCACACAAGATGTCGAAAAGAGTCTTTAGGTAAACTCACTGTTCATTTACTTTTCTTCTATTGTCTTTATTCACATGTGCACCACTAAAATTCATTTTCAGAAGTTGGGGAGAAGTGGGTTCATGTACAGTACCCTTCCCTCTTTACCTCCTCTACCTGTCTGTGTAGAAATATTGCAGGTATGCACAAGCATGGATATTGTCTGTTTTTTGGTGGTTGATTTGATTTCTCTTATGTTTAATCAACTGGTACTAGTGCCATTTTGAATATAATCTTTAGATGTGTTGAGCGCAGAAAATGATTATTTTTTTAAAGATTCTTCATAACTGGAACCTCAAATATTTTGATCAAAATCAGTATAATATTTATCTATCCAGTTGACTCTCAAACTATCAAACACCTAGTTTATCTTTTTTTTTTTGGTACCAACAATATGAATTACATTACTATTAGTTAATTAGGTTTTTCAGGTAAACAATTTGAATAAATATGAGTTTTTAATTTCTGATGATATACTTTAACTTTATTTCAGAGGTCCATAAGTACTCCACAAGGGGCATCTCTCACTCTATTTCTTATAAAGACTATGTGTGAAAAGAAGATAAGTCATGATATAGTGGTCCAAAAATCTTTAACCTTGGTTTGTTAACATCCTCAACAAACCTTTCAGTTCAAAATAATTAGAACACTGAAAAACTTAGCAAACATATTAAATTAATTTTTTTAACTTTTATTTTAAGTTCAGGTGTGCATGTTCAGGTTTCTGACATAGGTAAACTTGTGTCATGGAGGTTAGTTGTAGAGATTATTTCATCACCAAAATATTAAGCCTAGAACTCATTAGTTATTTTTTATGATCTTCTCCTTCCTCCCACCCTTCGCTCTCTGAAAGGCCCCAGTGTCTATTTTTCCCTTGTATGTGTCTATGTGTTCTCATCATTTATCTCCCACTTATTAGTGAGAAAATGTGGTATTTGGTTTTCTGTTACTTTGTTAGTTTGCTAAGGATAACGGTCTCCAGCTCCATCCATGTCCCTGCAAAGGACATGATTTCATTCTTTTTATGGCTGCATAGTATTCCATGGTGTATTGTGCTGACAAGAAAATAAGGAAAATATTCATAGGCTAAAAACATAATATAAGCAGAAGTTCAGAAGGTCAGCAAGCACGGAATAGCTGGCCATACTGGGGCAATTATCAATTAATGATAACTCTGAAGATCCATTTTCAGAGGTTGGGGAAAAGAATGTAAACCCAGCCTACATGAATTAGGGAAATTGAAAGAAGATTATTCCCCAACCAGGACCAAAAAAGCTGTATCCTCAGTAAAAGAAGACATTCACCCACCAATGGAGATAAGAAGGACACTCTCTTGAATGGTATACAAATAAGAAAGTTTGTAACTCAAATCCTGTCCCCATATGAATCTAAGGCCCAAATTCGCACTCTCAATCTGGGAACATTCAACTTCATATAAAACTTTATTTGAGGTAATACTTGATTAGGAGTATTACCTCAAATAAAGTAGAAGACCTGATAGAAACAAGAACAGATTCTTTCATGAAAAACATCCTTTCAATCCAAGCTACAAAGTTTCCTAAAATGAAAGTCTCCCTCAAATTTTGAAGAGGAAAAATCTACAATAATAGTTGGAAACATCAACACCCCACTCTCAGCATTGGGCAGATCACCTAGAGAGAAAATTAACAAAGAAACATTGAATTTAGACTGCAGGTTAGGCTAAATGGATGTAACAGACATTTACAGAACATTTCATTCAACAGCTGCAGAATATGCATACTTACGAGCACATGGGACATTCTCCAGGATAGACCATATGTTAGGCCACACACCAAGCTTCAACAAATTTTTTAAAATTGAAGTCATATCAAGTATCTTCTCATAACACAATGGGATAAAACTAGAAATTGAAAACAAGAGGAAATTTAAAAACTGTACAAATACATGAAAATTAAAGAACATGCTCCTGAATGAGCACTGTGTCAATGAAGAAATTAAGAAGATAAAAAAAAATTCTTGAAACCAATGAAAATGTAAATACAACATATCAAAACTTACGGGATATAGCCAAAGCAGTGGTAAGAAGGAAGTTTACTGCAAAAATAAATGCCTACTCCAA
>NW_016107389.1:3263550-3325781 GCF_001604975.1 Cebus imitator | reverse complement strand
AAAAAAAAAAAAAAGGAAAGATTTCAAATAAACAACCTAAGGAAACTGAAGGAACTAGAAAAGTAAGAATAAATGAAACCCTGGAATTAGTAGAAATAAAGAAATAATAAAGGTCAAGAAGTAGTAGATGAAATAGACACTATGAAGAAGCACAAAAAGATCAATGCAATAAAAAGTTATTTATTTGAAAAGATTAACAAAATTAATAAACTCCTACCTAGACTAAGCAAGAAAAAAGAGAAGATCCAAATAAGCAAAATCAGAAATGGGAAAAGAATTATTACAACATATACCACAGAAATACAAAGGATCATCAGAGACCATCATTATCAACTACACACTAATATTAGAAAACCAAGAGGAAACGGGTAGATAAAATCCAAGATTGTTACAGGAGGGCAGAGAAAACCTGACCAAGACCCATAACCAGTAAGGAGGTGGATTTGGAAATAAAAGATCTCCCAATAAAGAGAAACCCTGCCATATACAGAAGAATGAAACTGTACCCCTTTATCTCACATCATAGAAAAGTCAACTGAAGATGAATTAAAGACTTAAATGTAAGACCTGAAACTATAACCTGAAACTATAACAATATTAGAATAAAACTTGGGGAGGATGCTTCTGGACATTGGTCCAGGCAGGGAATTCATGACTAAGACCTCAAAAGCACAAACAACAAAAATGAAAATAGACAAATAGGACTTAATTAAACTAAAATCCTTTTGCACAGCAAAATAAATAATCAACAGAGTGGACAGAAAACATGTAGAATGAGAGAAAATATCAGCAAACTATACATCTGACAGAGGGCTGATATTCAAACTATGCAAAGAACTCCAATAACTCAACAAAAATAACCTCAAATGACACCATTAAAAAGTGCGCAAGGGACATAAGTAGACATTTTTCAAAAGAAGACACTCAAATGGCCAAGAAGCACATGAAAAAGGCTACACATTCCTAATAATCAGAGAGCTATAAATTAAAATCACATTGAGATATTATCTTACACCAGTTAGAATGGCTATTAGTAAAAAGTCAAACAGTAACAGATGCTGGCAAGGATGCAGAGAAAAAGCAATATTTATACACTGCTGGTGGGAATGTAAATTAGTGCAAACTCCATAGAACACAGTATGGAGAGTTATCAAAAACTAAAAATAGACCTACACTTGATCCATCATTCCCATTAATAAGTATCTACCCAAAAGAAAATAAATCATTATACTAAAAAGGTGCCAGCCCTTGTTAAGTTATTGTAGTGTTATTCACAAATATTTGGAATCAATCTAAGTGTCTATCAATGAATGAAAGGATAAAGAATATGTGGTATGTGGATAAAGAACATGTGGTATATTTATAAAATGGAATACTATTCAGCTCTGAAAAAGAATGAACTTCTGTCTTTTGCAGCAACATAGATGTAACTGGAGGCCATTATCTTAAGTGAAACAACTCAGAAAGGCAAACACCACATGTTCTCGTAAGTGGAAGCTAAATAATGTGTACATATACATATAGAGTGTGAAATAACAGACACTGGAGACTCGGAAGGATGAGAGGTTGAAGGGCGAGAGGAGAAATTTCTTATGGGTACAGTGTATGTTATTTGGGTGTTGGTTACACTAAAACCCCAGATTCATCACTATAGAATATATCTTTGTAACAAAACTGCTCTTGTATTCTTTCAAATTATGCATATCAAATTTTTAAAAAGTGAGCTAATTATAGCTATAATTATCAATGTGAAAGAGTCTAATCTCTTAATCATAATGTTGAGCTTTTTTTTTTTTTTTTTTTTTTAAAGCACAATGGCTGGGTGTAGCATGATGATGGCTCATGCCTATAATTCCAGCACTTTGGGAGGCCAAAGTGGGTGGATTGCTTGAGTCTAGGAGTTTGACACTAGCCTGGGTAACATAATAAGACTTCGTCTCTAATTGAAAAAAAAAAGGCAAAAAAGAATACATATAGTGTAAAATTAAATAATGTTTTATTTGGAATTCCATAATTTTGTAGTAGGCCTATAAAGATTAGTGAGGAAATAATAAATAATTCAAGTTGATGGTTACCTTAAGTGGCAAGGAGCAAAGGGGCTGGGGTCCAGAATGAGTACACTCAGGGCTTCAAAGGCATTTGTAGTGTTTTATTTCTTAGGCTGGGTAGAGGATATGCAATATTTGTTTTTATAGTTATTTAAAAAATATACACATATACATATCTTAAACACATACAAAGACTTTTCTGTATATAGTTAAAAAATTTTTTTCTAAGCAGAAGTGGAAGTAACACTGTTATTCCTTCCAAGACTGATAAGGTTGGGTAATCATTTAACAATGGCTTACAAACAGCGAAAATGAGACATTACTGAGAATTCTTAGTTATTGCTGGCGATTAAAAGAAATTTAATTTATGGTCCTATTAATGGATACATAGGGGCCAAGAAAATATTTTTAATTTTTTAAAAAATGATAAAGATGATAATGTAACTTCAAATATTTTATATCAAATTGCTATATTTTTCAGTTTTGGCTGAAAGTAGACAAGAAGAATGGCTGCAGTCATAACAAAATAAGGGGTAAATTGTTTGTTGGTTTATCCTTCCCGCTATTTGGAATGTCACAGTAGATCTATAGACTTCTGTGCTTAAACCAAGCCAGACATGGCTGCTCAGGACTCTAATCAGCATCAGTGACCTCCTTTCCAATTTCCTTCCCCAAATACCTCTCAACTGTCACTATTGCTCCAGGGAGAGCTGTGTCTTTATTGAGCCCTGAAAATGTTAGTCTGGCCAGATTGGAAGTCTTCAAAATCTCTCCAATGGGAAGCTACTTAAGGAGAATAGGTACTCTGAAAGAATTGTGCAAGCACCAGGCTACACAGGGGTGTTTGTGCTGTACCAGAGCCAATGAATGAGGGAACATTTCCAGAACACATTTCCCAAGCCTTTGAATGGCTTTGCCATAACAACACAATCAGCCTTATATTGTCTGGTTGAGGAGAAACCACTGTCATTAGCAGAAAAAAATGAATAGGGCTTACACTTCCTCTGTGTTAGAGTCCATTTCATTTAAAATTATCAATTTGTTTGGCCATTTGCAAATAGTTTCTCTGATTCAATTTCTTCTCTGGGTCTTGGGCTTGGTGATTGCTGTAACAGATAATTCCCCTCCAAAGAGCCTGAAATAACCTCACTTGGGATCAATACTCAGTAAAATTAAAATTGAATTTCTTTGGTGAGGTTTAAATTAAGGTTGATATCTGTAAGGAAATTCATGCATTCCTGCACAGTATGTCATAGATCTTGAGTATATTTTTAAGTTTTCAACATTCCAATATTATTAATAAAATATGTGTTTATCATATATGGGAACTTATATAAAAATATTTTTCTATGTTTTCTAAAGACTTAAGTGGAAAAGAATATAAAATAAAATCAGAAAAAAAGAAAAAGAGAAAAAGGCATGAAGGAACAATATTGGAATATTTCCCATTAACTCTTAGAGAAGACAGCCCCTCCCCACAGGGGATTAAAATAGTTTTCAAATAGATCTCAAGACATCCCAAATCCTTATGAGGAAATGTTATATACTGATGAATTACCACATCTTTTCTGATTTTTTATATGATTGCAGATAAGGCATTTAAGCTATCCTTTGTTCTCTCTGCTGTCCCCTTCAACAGGGTCTAAGATGTATTGACATAGATGT
Source organism: Cebus imitator (assembly GCF_001604975.1). Taxonomy (NCBI): domain Eukaryota; kingdom Metazoa; phylum Chordata; class Mammalia; order Primates; family Cebidae; genus Cebus; species Cebus imitator. Next base: position 3,322,068 of record NW_016107389.1, on the reverse strand, counting down.
TTGAAAGTTGAAAAAGAGGATGAATGATTTTATAGTACTCCTTGGTACTTTTGATTTGAAGGGAAATCTTAAACCTCTGTTAAGCTTTAAAATCTTTGTGTCTCTGATGGCATCTATCATTCTTAACTCTATAGATTTAACCATCACAATACTAAGTTGCTGATACCCTCACAAAAATTATACATATTTCTTTCTTTGGGAACACAAATGTTATTATGTATCTTTTGCAACATATTTCAAGAAATAAAAGAGATAAGATCTTAAACACTGGGCTGAGGATTCTATAAAAGCACATACATGAACAAAGTTTAAAAGCAACTTTGTAATTTATATTAACACATTGCACAGTATTGTCAGAGGCATTTGAACCAAAGCAACTCCATCTTAAATAGGGGCCAGGTAGAATAAGGCTGAGACCTACTGAACTGCATTCCCAGAACATTAGGTATTCATAGTCACAGGATGAGATAGGAGCCAGCACAAATATCCTGCTGATGAAACAGAATGCCATTCTAAGGAAGCCAGCCAAAACCCACCAAAACCAAGATGGCGATGAAAGTGAACTCTGGTCTTTCTCACTGCTCATTATATGCTAATTAGAATGCATTAGCATGTTAAAAAATACTCCACCAGCTCCATGACAGTTTACAAATGCCATGGCAATGTCTGGAGGTTACCCTATATAGTCCAGAAAGGAGGAACCCTCAGTTCCCAGGAAATTTCCATCTCTTTCCTGGAAAACACATAAATAATTCACCCCTTGATTAGCATTTAATCAAAAAATAACTGTAAGTACCCTCAGTCAAGCAGCCCATACCACTGCTCTGCCTATGGAGTAGCCATTCTTTTATTCCCTTACTTTCTTAATAAACTTGTTTTCATTTTACTGTACAACTCACCCCAAATTATTTCTTGTACAAGGTCCAAGAACCCTCTCTTGGGGTCTGGATTGGGACGCCTTTTTGAATATTGCTTTTCTATATTTTCAGAAAAAATTTGTTTCACTTTAAATTTATTTAATAGTGATTGCTCAAAAAATATGTATTGAACCCTTACTCTCTGCTACCTGGTCATTGATAGATTCTGAGAAAGCAATAAATATAACATATTATTTCTACCTTCTAGAAGTTCATACACTCATGAGGAGGTCAAACAATGACAATAAATTAATGATATAATAAGTGTATTAAATTAGAGTTTATTCAAAGCTCCATGGAAAAACAGATGGGGACAGCTGTCTTCTCAGAACCCAAAGAATCAAGGAAAATTGTAGAAACTTGATGTTTACACTTGGTCGTAAAAGACAATAAGAAACTGGAGGAGTTAAGGGGCAATCACAAAAGATTTTCTTTTTTTAAATATTTTTGTTTTCTTTCATTTGCAAATGGACACTTGGGAATAATGATTGACAAAATGAGTGGAAGCTCCTTGAGGCTCTGCAGAATTCTTCATTCATATGTGGTGTCATTGCCCCCCAATCATGAAAGGGTTTAGTGTGGTTTGGTGTTTCTGACTCTACCGGATGGGTAATTTCCACTCTAATTAGCTTATCAGGTTTGTGATTTGAACTAGTAAGAGATCTTAAACTATTTTTTAAAACTTATCACTATATCTACATGGTAGGATACATTGCACTTTATATGACCTAAAAGAAATACTTTTTAACAAGTAAGCCGGGTATCATTAAAATATGGTCAAGTAGAAAAATGTTTGTTATAATAACTGAAAAAGCAGTATATAATATTTCATATTTAATATATCAACCATGTAAAATATTCATAGAAAACAGAAAGGAAAATGGCAAACTAGTAGTTATTACCTCTGGGATGTAAGATTATGGTTTTTTTCCATATTATTCTGAACTTTATGATTTTTCTGCTAATGACACTATTTAAGAGTAATAAAATCTATGTTTTAAACATAGGGCCTTTTCAAATCAATATCATCTAATTATTTCTCTCTTGAAAGTGAAGAGAATTATTTTACATCTTCTTTAGATGGGAGCAGCAGAATTTTGGATAGTCACAGGCAGCATTATTTTAAATCATTTTGCTTTCTCCCATTTGCAAAGACAAGGCTACTGTCCTTGGCTAGTTTTGTTTTTTCTTCCTCCCTCTGGGCACCAGAAGCTTATTTTATGTTTAAAGTGTTAACTTTCTAAAGAATCTGTTATCTATGAGCTAATATTCAGACCTTGAGCTGACCTGCGGAGTGGCTCAAAGAGGCAACTACCTTCTGGAGCCTGCTCTTCAAACCTGTTGGTGACAGTGGTTCTCCAGCCAGCCTATAATTATGCTTCGGGGCATTGTTTTTGTAGCCTTCCCTTCTGCAATTGCACCTTTCAACCTCGTTGTGCATCAGCTGCTTTGGTGCTCTTTTATTTTGTACCCTTTGCCAGTAGTCAGCTCACTAAAGTCACTTTAGCAAGGCCGATCTAACATGGGGGATGTTCTTAACTTTCCCTGTTTTATGTTTGAGGAATTCTCTGTGGAAGCAGCTAGTTAACATTTCACCAGTGTAGTAGTGCTTAGGAAGTAATACTGAGAGCCCTGCACTTTGGTACGCATCTTGATTTCTCAGTCTCTTTTCAGAGATGCCAGCCTCCTAGTTTTAATTCTCTCCCTCTTTGATGATTAAAACACCATCTGGCCAGTGTATAGCCTAAGTAGCTGAATTCTATAGCAACTTTCCTCATATGCCTTAGATGAAATTCTTCAGTTGCATGAAGGTGTTCTTTAGTGTGAGCTAGCACAGGCTGATTGCTTCAATCTCTGGTAATGAAGCTATGTTTAAGGGTCTGGGAAGGAAGACTACCCATCAGTGGAAAGTCATATAATTGCTCTCAGGGTCTTACTTTATAACATCACTGCAAAGAAAATAAGGCAGAGGCAATGTATGTTGTTGAAGAAGGCATAAAGAGAAACTATTTCCTCAATCACACAGTACCCTCCTTAGCCTCATCTGACCTCCCAATGTGTGCTGTCGGATGTTTGATGAGACAAGAGTCAGGGTGAGCACAGTTCATTCCACAAGAACTCCTGGAGAAAGAAAACAAAGCTTCATAATTTGAATCAGATGTGGTGCTCTCTCTCTTTTTTTTAATCTCTCTATATATGTATACATTAATTTATACATAAGATATATTTATTTATGCATTCAATGTAAAAGATCTATTTTTGACACCAAAAACCAAGCCAAGAGAAGAGTTATAAAATGAGGACTGTAATTTGGTTATTTTTTATGAGTTAGCTATCTAGGCAGACCATCTTCCTATATTATCACAAGTAATAGGAACTTTCCTAAGTTGACAAATATGCAAAACTGGAGTGAAAACATATCTTCACAGTTTTTGAAAACTGATGATAAAAGCTGGTCATGGGGTAGGGACTTTCATGTGTGAAACATATGTTAAAATAAGCACTGGGGGATGGGAACAGAATACATTATTTGGAAGACCAATATAGTGTAACTGTTGAATGACCTATTTGCTCTTAAACATTTTTTTAATTGTAATAGAACTGGGAATTTCCTGAACTGCAGCCTCATTATTTCTCTCAACCATGATGGTTTATGACTATGTTTTCACGTTAATTTCAGGGTGTTTTCTTTGTTTCTCTAGAAAGATTTGCAATTGTGAATATATTTCTTAACGAAAACCTTTTAATTGTCTGCTGAGAGTTCTTTGGTAGTAAATCTTTTCAATCTGCTGAATTTTTATAAACTTTGTTTATCTGCAGTTGTAAAATATGCAGACAGAAGAATTCTGTTATTTCAAAATATTTATATTTTTCATCTTCTTTATAACTGATACCATAAAATTATAGGATTGATTTTTAACAGTGGTCTGTAATAAAAGAAAGATACATAAAATGTTAGCCTTTGGTCAAGAGCACTATTACATTGACTGAGTCTCTCCACTCCACTGCTCCTTCATCTTGCCAACCTTGATGGCCATTATGTTTTTTTGGAAGTGCTGATAGGATGGGCTATGGCACTACATGGTATAGTTTTTAGAAGTTAATTGTAGCTTAAAGCCCATCACACTGAAATAAGCCACAATCCCATGGGCAATTCTCTGTGGTGGCTTCTTGTGGCAGTAGTAGCATTGGTTGTCTTTTCTCATTGCCCAGACTATGAGGACAAATCTCTTATGCCTTGTGTCCCTGTTTATCTGAGTTGCGATGAGAGAATAAGCCTTTTCTGCCATCTCTCACCAAGTGAAATCTCTTCCCTATGGGGCACAGACCGCTGATCTGATCTGGTCCTCCTTTTTGTACCAGACTGTTCCATTATGCTCTCTGAAATAACCTTCTTCCTCATCGGCAGGATTCTCTTCATTCTCACGTTGTCACAAAGTATTCTCTTGACTTCCTTGCCTAAACCAAAACCTGATTATCTTCAGAGAATACTGGTTTTCTTACAGTATTCACAAATGGAACCAGTTTTCTCTTTCACATCCCCAAAATCTCAGGGCTTGAAAATAGTTTTACTATCTATTTTACTGTTCATTGTCACTTCCAAATTGTTATCCATCAGCCTGCTCTTCAACCCTTATCCTCTTACCATATTTTCATGTCAAGGTCTGAGCAGGAATAGCTGAGGATGCAGTGTGCACTTTGAACAAGCATATTTGATATATATTCCTTGTAACCTGAAACAACAGAAAGAAAGGCTTTTTATAAATATATTTGGTTGGGATGAACCTACCAGAAGGTGCAGGAGAAAGCACTGAAGGAATCATGAATTGAAGAAAATCAAAACACATTGGTTGACTATTATTCTCAAATATTAACTTTTCTATACAGGCTTTTGATTGGAACCACATGGCTGTCAAGTCAACACTGGAAGCTTTGTAAAGTGCTCTAATATAGGTATTTGGCGTTTTGAATGTTTAACTTCATGATCAAAAGTATAGGAAGACAAATTTGGCATTTTTAGGATGGAAATTGAGTTTCCTGACTTACCATGGAGAGCCATGTATCTCTGTATGAAGATAAGCTGAATGAGCTATTGGCAGGGATGTGATACCAGCATTGTATAGGATTTGGATTTGGTTTGGTAGGCTTTTGACACATTTTAAGGCTTAACATCCATCCTTAGCTACCTTGCTAAGGGTGGAGGTATTATAATTACTCAATGCACATCATGTCTTTAAGTAGCCTTTGGTAGGGCTAAAGAGAGATGTGTGTGTGTGTGTGTGTGTGTGTGTGTGTGTGTGTGTAAAATCGATCGAGAGATGTGTGTGTGTGTGTGTGTGTGTGTGTAAAATCGATCCTAAAGATGTGTGTGTATAAAATTGATTCTAAAGCACAGTATATGAAAAAATGTAGTTTAATTGAACTTGAGGACTTTAGAGCACAAATCAGGATTCTGCCTGTTTTAACAACTTTATCTTCTACTGTGACTTAAAGTGATACATGTATTATCATACTTTATCATTACTGTGTGGTTATGATTCTGGCATTACTTTGATTTAACAGATGACAAATCTAAAGTACAGAGAAGTTAAGTAAAATTTTCAGTGTAAGTGTTGGTAGCTGAAACTTAGCCTTTAGGTCTGCCAATTCTAACTCCAGTGCTTTATTTCCTGTCTAAATTGGAGGGCTTGACAGGATAAACTGTTCTACAGAGCACATTTCTAAAACAGATACTGAAAGCATTGGGGACAAATTACAGCGTGGACAAATTTGGTATCCTATCCATCCTGAAGTTGAGTGAGAGATCAGATGTTCTGATGCTTTTCTGTTATAGATTTCATAGCTATATTGACGTCTGGAGGAGTTTGCTATAAAAACATCAGTTATTTCAAATCGGATGCACTAAGAGAATGGCATTTAAGTCTGTCAGTATTTAGAGAGGAAGCCCTTTTGGCTAATGATCAGAAATTGTTTAGAGTTTGAAATAGACTAAAATAGAATAAAAGAGATTAGAATTAAAAAGATGCCAACGGTGCAGATTATGTAGCTTCATGTACATGATGCCAATGTCCCTGGAGTGGCTCTGTTCTCAGACTCAAGTTCCATTATTTTGTAACACCAGAATAAGCTGGGAGAGCAGATGGCTTTGAGTACTGAAGCTGATTTGTGGTCCTTGTGTAGAAGAAACAAGTCACTTATATTTCTTAATACATTATTTGATCATCCGTTTCATATTCAGGCCTTGTTTTTGGCCCATTTGATATTACAGTGCATGTAATCATCCCATGGTGTATAATAAAGAATTTGGCTGGACATTGTCCCTGACTCTGGGAGGGAACCTCTAAACACTTGAAATTTTCTGAGTAATAAGAGTCCCCTTGTTATTTATGAGCCCCTTGGATCATTCCTAAGTTTATTCTAATGAGGTAACTCATAGTGGTACCTCAGATAATTTCAGGATGAAGGCTGGTCACAGAAAATCACATGATTAGATGGAGGAAACTTTGATATACCCTAACCACCAGGGCGTTGGGGAAAACTGGAGATTGATTGTATTTTATTTTATTTTTTAAAATTTATTTATTTTAATTTAGGTACTACTATATCTAGCATTTCTCCCCATGTTATCCCTCCCCACCCTCCCCTCTCTCCCCATCCCCCACTGTCTCTCTTCTACCCCCACCCCCAACTGCTCCCAGTGTGTGATGCTCCTCTCCCTGGGTCCAAGTGTTCTTGTTGTTCAACACCCACGTATGAGTGAGAACATATGATGTTTGGCTTTCTGTTCTTGTGTCAGTTTGCTGAGAATGATGGTTTCCAGATTCATCCAAGTCCCTTCAAAGGACATGAACTCATCGTTTTTTATGGCTGTGTAGTATTCCATGGTGTATATATACCACATTTTCTTTGTCCAGCCTATCATCGATGGGCATTTGGGTTGGTTCCAGGTCTTTGCTATTGTACACAGTGCTGCAGTGAACATACGTGTGCATGTATCTTTATAGTAGAATGATTTATAGTTCTTTGGGTATATACCCAGTAACGGGAGTGCTGGATCAAATGGAATTTCTATTTCTAGATACTTGAGAAATTGCCACACTGTCTTCCACAATGGTTGAGCTAATTTACACTCCCACCAACCATGTAAGAGTGTTCCTATTTCTCTACATCCTCTCCAGCATCTGTTGTCTCCAGATTTTTTAATGATCGCCATTGTAACTGGCATGAGATGATATCTCAGTGTGGTTTTGATTTGCATTTCTCTAATGACCAGTGATGAAGAGCATTTTTTCATATGTTTGTTGGCCTCATATATGTCTTCTTTTGAAAAGTGTCTGTTCATATCCTTCACCCACTTTTGAATGGGTTTTTTTTTTTCTTGTATATCTGTTTTAGTTCTTTGCAGATTCTGGATATTAGCCCTTTGTCAGATGGCTAGATTGCAAAAATTATTTCCCATTCTGTTGGTTGCCGATTCACTCTAATGATGGTTTCTTTTGCTGTACTGAAAAACACCAAAGCTCTGGTATTTAATTAGATCCCATTTGTCTATCTTGGTTTTTGTTGCCATTGCTTTGGTGTTTTAGTCATCAAGTACTTGCCTATGCCTATGTCCTGAATGGTTTTGTCTAAGTTTTCTTCTAGTGTTTTTATGGTGTTAAGTTTTATGTTTAAATCTTTGATCCATCTGGAGTTAATTTCAGTATAAGGTTATAGGTAGGGGTCCAGTTTCTGCTTTCTGCACATGGATAGCCAGTTTTCCCAACATCATTTGTTAAACATGGAGTCCTTTCCTCTTTGCTTGTTTTCACTGAGTTTGTCAAAGATCAGATGGTTGTAGATGTGTGGTGTTTCTTCTGGGGTCCCTGTTCTGTTCCATTGGTCTATGCCTCTGTTTTGGTACCAGTACCATGCTGTTTTGTTTACTGTAGCCTTGTAGTATTGTTTGAAGTCCAGCAGTGTGATGCCTCCGGCTTTGTTCTTTTTGCTTAGGATTGTCTTGGCTATGCAGGGTCTTTTGTGATTCCATGTGAAGTTTAAAGTGTTTTTTTCCAGTTCTGAGAAAGTCATTGGTAGCTTGATGGGGACAGCATTGAATCTATAGATTACTTTGGACAGTATGACCATTTTCATGATATTGATTCTTCCTAACCATGAGCATGGAATGTTTCTCCATCTGTTTGTGTTCTCTCTCATTTCTTTGAGCAGTGGTTTGTAGTTCTCTTTGGAGAGGACCTGTACATCCTTTGTTAGTTGTATTTCTAGATATTTTATTCTCTTTGTAGCAATTGTGAATGGGAGTTCACTCTTGATTTGGCTCTCTGTCTGTTATTGGTATATAGGAATGCTTGTGATTTCTGCACATTGATTTTGTATCCTGAGACTTTGCTGAAGTTGTTTATCAGTTTGAGAAGATTTTGGGCTGAGACGATGAGGTCTTCTAGATATACAATCATGTCATCTGCAAATAGAAATGGTTTGACTTCCTCCTTTCCTAATTGAATACATTTTATTTCCTTTTCTTGCCTGATTGCTCTGGCTAGAACTTCCAATACTATGTTGAATAGGAGTGGTGAGAGAGGGCATCCTTGTCTAGTGCCTTATTTGAAAGAAAATTCTTCCAACTTTTGCCCATTCAGTATGATATTGGCTGTAGGTTTGTCATATATAGCTTTTATCATTTTATGATACATTCCATCAATACCTAGTTTATTGAGAGTTTTTAGCATGAAGGGCTGTTGAATTTTATCGAAGGCCTTCTCTGCATCTATTGAGATAATCATGTGGTTTTTGTCTTTGGTTCCATTTAAGTGATGGATTACATTTATGGATTTGTGTATGTTGAACCACCCTTGCATCCCTGGGATGAAGCCTACTTGGTCATGATGGATAAGCTTCTTGATGTGCTGTTGGAATACGTTTGCCAGTATTTTACTGAAGATTTTTGTGTTGATGTTCATCAGGGATATTGACCTGAAGTTTTCCTTTTTAATTGAGTCTCTGGTTTTGGTATCAGGATGATGTTGGTCTCATAAAATGAGTTAGGGAGGGTTCCCTCCTTTTGTATTGTTTGATACTGTTTCAGAAGGAATGGAACCACCTCCTCTTTGTACGTCTGGAAGAAATCAACTGTGAACCCGTCTGGACCTGGACATTTTTTGGTTGGTAGGCTATTGATTGCTGCCTCTACTTCAGCCCTTGTTATTGGTCTATTCAGTGTTTCAACTTCCTCCTGGTTTAGTCTTGATAGAGTACAAGTGTCCAGGAATTTATCCATTTCTTCCTGGTTTACTATTTTATGTGAATAGAGCTGTTTATAGTAATCTCTGATGGTAGTTTGTATTTCTGTGGGATCAGTGGTGATATCCTCTTTATTGTTTTTTATTGTATCTATTTGTTTCTTCTCCCTTTTTTTTTTATTAATCTGGCTAGCAGTTTGCCTGTTTTGTTTGTCTTTTCAAAAAACCAGCTCCTGGATTTATTGGTTTTCTGAAGGGTTTTTTGTGTCTCTGTCTCCTTGAGTTCGGCTCTGATCTTAGTTATTTCTTGTCTTCTGCTAGCTTTTGAGTTTTTTTTGATTTTGCTCCTCTAGCTCTTTCAATTTTGACAATAGGGTGTCGATTTTAGATCTTTCCTCTCTTCCCTGGTGGGCATTTATTGCTATAAATTTCCGTCTTGACTCTGCTTTAAAGGTGTCCCAGAGATTCTGGTAAGTTGTGTCTTCATTCTCGTTGGTTTCGAAGAACATCTTTATGTCTGCCTTCATATCATTGTTTATCCATTCGACACTCAGAAGGAAGTTGTTCAGTTTCCAAGTGGTTGTGCGGATTTGAGTGTGTTTCTTGATCCTGCGTTCTAGTCTGATTGTACTGTGGTCTGATGGAGACTGATTTTAATTTGTGGTCAAAGAATTAATGACACCCAATAAAAACTCTGGATGCAGAAGCTCAGTGGAGTTTCCTGACTGATGAGCACATTAATGGGCTAGGAAAAAGACACACCCTGACGTCATCAGTTGAAGGCAGTGGTGCTCTTTGTTTTGAATGCACCAAGACCTTGTCCTGCGTGTCTCTTCATTAGGCTGCTCTTCAGTTGTATCCTTTACGAAAAAAAAAAAATGTAATTGAAGTATAGTATTTTCCTAAGTTCAGCAAATTAAGCATGAGCGGGCTCAATATGGGGAAATCCAAATTTGTAGACAGTTGGTCAGTAGTGTGGATAGCCTGGGGATCACTTAAACTTGTGACTGGTGTCTGAAGCGGAAGAGTTTTCAGGACGACTGAGCCTTTAACTTGAGGTCTATGCTAATTTCAGTACTTTGTGCCAGAACCCAATTTCAGTATACAACCTGGTGTTAAATCAGTTTGGGTTGAAACAGAGGATCCCTAAAAGGATGAAAGGTATACAGTATTATTAAATTAAGCATTGGCACATTTTTTGTTGGTAAATAGACAACACACTTAACTATATGTAGCTATTTTTCAAAGCTCCAAACCAATTAGGACTTATCTTGTAGAACTCCAATCCCAATTATTTACTGTGGTGGATTTTGATTACGGGTCTAACCCTCTCTGACAATAGCTGTGATAATTTTATCTGCACTGTATGACTACCTGATAACCATTATGAAGATAACCACCATAGGTATGTGTTTATGTGAACTTGCTGTGATATTTAGTAACCAAGGTGGAGTGCCAATGGTAGAAGGTTGGTCCATAGTGGGATTGTAAGATTGATCCTCTTTGTTATCAAGGTGAGCAAGAATGCCTAACATGATAGATACAGACCATTCAATCTACACATACATGTAGGCTGTACTATGGTGACCTGCATGGGTATGTGTTCAAACTCAGTCAAATTTCAAGAAACCTGAAATAGACTTCTGCTCAAAAGAAACTGCCCCATGTTTAACATCTTCATGTCTAAGATGGCTTTTTAACCTATTATTGATTATCAGAGGTCAAGGGAAGGACTCATCATCTATGCTTTTCTTTTGTGTTTTCTTTAAGGCAAGTCTTTTTCTTTCTATAGGTTGGAAATCTCTAGAGTAGTTGCTAACTATTATAGCAGATAGCAACATTTGTGACTTGGCCACTCAAAAATAATAATAATGTTTTTGTTTAATATTTTATATTTAGTATAAAAGATGAAGATAGTTTTGGCTTATATGTAGAAGATTTACAGTTATGTTTCTGTTTATTTAATTCAGAGAGGATTCATGACCATGAAAAGTTTTGAGATTTAGAAGAAGTTTGAGAAGTTACTGAGGAATATATAAGAAGCTAGAAAAATAAAAACTGATGTTCTTAATGTTTTACCACTTATCCTTTATGAACTAAATTGGGAATCTGATTTAAAACAAACATCCTCCCAACCCCTTTTCCCTACCAGCCTGAGAAAAGAAACAGTAACTGAGGAAATGCAGAGCATTGTATAATCTTAAATGGTTTTAAGACTGCATATTAGCTTGTCTCTTCAGCTGTGTACAAAGATAACCATAGTATAAAAATTGTCCCTCTAGCTTGTCACACTGTAACCACTATAATTTTTTTCTCAGACACTGTTTGATGGAGATCAGAACTTCTGAGCCATATCCCATTTGCTTGCCTTACATTTTTTCAGGCAAAACACATTTTTCATTACATTCATGTGAGTCTTGAAATTAGCTGTTTTGTAAGTATGTTATTGAGAATTCATGTGTTACAGGTGCTGACTGGAAAAAAATTTAGTTGAACTTTCAAGTTCACAGTTTGCCCTCTGACACTACTTAATAGTAACGTATAGTCTCAATTCTTGTTTTATACTGCCTTGTTGTGTTTTGAGGGCTATGGAATGATCTGGAATGGGGTAGAGTTGAACAAAGGGAATTAAAATACTGAAATCTTACTTGTGTGCCAGTTGGTGTATATACCAACCTAAAGATGGTGTATAGTCACTATCTCATTTTATCTTAATAATTTAGTGTTAGGTGGTCATATCCCCATGTTATACACGAAGGACCTTACTCTGAATAAATAACTTGACCAGTGTCACAGAATTGCAAAATAAAATTCTTGACTCCATATATATGTTATTTTAGTTTATCACATGCTGAAGGCTGCTCCTCTTCCTCATCTTCCACTTGTTGTTGTTTTTTTTTAATGCCTTCTCTGATTCTTTTCTTTTACTACATATGAAATAATCAAAACCAGATAATGATGTCTGCTAATCCAAACAATCAGTAGAGAAAAGAAAAATGTACTTGAAATTTCCTAGTGTTCCAACTGAAATGAACCACTGGCATGTTTGATTGCTGAGTTTGTACAATGTTACTTTGTTTATTCTTCACTAGGCTATTATTAATGTTTCTATTACCATAGATAAACTATGTTGAAATGGAACTAGCAATACTAGTCACTAATTATATAATCACTGGTAATTATTAGTTGGTTGAGTTTTCATGCTACATATGATCCAGTGTTCTATGAAAGGCTCAAGCATACAACAGCCATGTGATTTTTTACATTAATAAAATGTTAATGTGTGAGAAAAGTATGCACTTTGACTTCGATAATCATGTGTTCTGAACAGAAGTGGTTCTGCAGTGGGCTAGTTACTCAACTTTTCTGATCCTCAATTTCTCCATCTATAAAGCTGGGGAATGATAGTAATGCCCATAAAAGAATAAAAATATAAAATCATGACACACACAAATATAAAATAAACCTGTGTCAAGATTTAATTCACTCATTAATTATTGAGGAAACCAGAAATATATTACAGCTTTAAAGAGAATACAAAATACCACACAAATATATAATCAGGAATATTTAAATGAATTTACAAATACAAAAAGTGTTGCCCTATCCCTGCCCTCTAACTTCCCACCCGCAAATGGTAGGTAAGTCAGTTGTCTCTCTGTAGGAAGAATTAATTTGCCTGTCTATGATCAACAATTATTTCCTGAGTTTTTCTTTGTCAAGAGAATGTTTGTTACTGATTTAATCTCGTTACCTGTTATTGGTCTCATTGGGTTTTCTATTTCATCCTGATTCAATGCTGAATTTTAAAAAAATTACAAAGAAGAACTCATACCAATCCTCCTCAAACTATTCCAAAATATACAACAGGAAGAGATTCTTGCTAAGACATTCTATGAAGCCAGCATTACCCTGTTATCAAAACCAGAGAAGGACACCACAAGAAAGAAAACTGTAGGCCAGTGTCCATGATAAATATAAATGTCAAATCCTCAACAAAACAGTATCAAACTAAATTCAACAGCACATCAAAAAGATAATACATAACAGTCAAATGGAATTTAGTCTAAGGATGAAAGGATGGTTCAATATATGCAAATCAATAAATATGATACATTATATCAACAGAATGAAGGGCAAAAACCATATGATCATCTGATATAGTTTGGCTGTGTCCTCACCCAAATCTCATCTTGAATTCCCACATGTCATGGGAGGGATCTGGCAGAAGGTAATTGAATCATGGGGGACAGGTCTTTCCCATGCTGTTCTCATGATAGTGAGTAAGTCTCATGAGATTTGATGGTTATAATAAGGGGGAGGGGGTTTCTGCACAAACTTTCTTTGCTTGCTACCATCTATATAAGAGGTGACTTGCTCCTCCATGTGGAACTATAAGTCTAATTAAACCTCTTTTGTAAATTGTCCAATCTTTGGTATGTCTATATCAGCAACATGAAAACAGACTAATATATCATCTAAAAGGATGCAGAAAAGCATTTGATAAAATTTAGGATCCCTTCATGATAAAATTCTCAAAAAACTAGGCATAGAAGGAGCATACCTCAACAAAATATAGGCCACATATCACAAACTCACAGATAACATTATACAAAATGCAGAAGAGCTGAATGCCTTTCTTCTGAGAACTGGAACTACACAAGGATACTCACTTTCAATACTTTTTTTTTTTTTTTTTGACAGAGTATTGCTTTTGTTGCCCAGACTGGAGTGCAATGGTGAGATCTCAGCTCACTGCAACTTCCACCTCCCAGGTTCACACACTTCTGCCTCAGTCTCCCAAGTAGCTGGGATTACAGGCACTTACCACCACACTAGCTAATTTTGTATTTTTAGTAGAGATGGGGTTTCACCATGTTGGCCAGGTTGGTCTTGAACTCCTGACCTCAGGTGATCCACCACCCTCATCCTACGAAAGCGCTGGGGTTACAAATGTGATCCACTGCACCCAGCCTCCAGCTTTATCACTCTTATTCAACATAGTACTGAAAGTCCTAGCTGGAACAATAGGCAATGGAAAGAAGAAAAAAGAATTAAAACTGGAAATGAAGTACTCTAATTGTGTATCTTTGCAGGTGATGTGATCTTATATTTATAAAAAGCTAAAGACTTCACCATAAAACCCTTGGAACTGATAAACAATTTCATTCAAATTGTAGGATAAAAAATCAATATGCAAAAATTAGTAGCACTATTACACACCAACATTAGCTAGTGGAAACATAAATCAAGAAAGTGTTTCCACCTACAATAGCTACAAAAATATCTAGAAATAAATTTAAACTAAGACGTGAAAGACTTTTACAAGAAAAACTAGAAAACACTGATGAAATTAAAGAGGGCAAAAACAAATGGAAAACATTTCATGCTAATGGATTGAAAAAATTAATATTGTTGAAATACTATCCAAAGCAATATACAGATTCAATGCAATCCCTATCAAAATACCAATGACATTCTTCAGGAAAGACAAAACAGTTCTAAAATTTCTTTGGCATCAAAGAGCCTGAATAGCCAAAGCAATCCTGAGCAAAAAATATAAAACTGAACAAATCACACTACCTGACTTCCAAATATATGATTAAGACAAACTTATAATCAAAATGGCATGATATTGATATAAAAACCGACACATAGACCAATGGAGCAGAACAGAGAACAAAGAAATAAACCCATGTGTTTACAGCCAACCAATTTTCAACAGAGGTGCCAAGAACATACACTGGAGAGAGGATACTTTCTTCAGTAAATGGGGCTGGGATAACTAGAAACCCATATGCAGGAGAATACAGCTAGACTTTTATCTCACTGTACATAAAAATCAACTCAAATCAGAATAAAGACTTGAACTTAAGAGCAAAACTATAAAGCTACTAGAAGAAAACAATGAGGAAACCCTCCAGGACATTGGTCTAGGCATAGATTTTATGGCTGAGACCCACAAAGCATAGGCAACAAAATGAAAAATGGGGCTACATTAAACTAAAGAGCTTCTTCACAGCAAAGGAAACAAACAACAGAGTGAAGAAACACCCAAATGAAAGAAAATATTTGCAAAATATCCAGAACACACAAGGAACTCGACACAACAGCAAAAACATACAAGCAAACAATCCCATTAAAAAATGGGTAAAGAATCTGAGTAAATATTTCTCAAAAGAAACCACACAAATGGCCAATAGGCATGTAAAAAATGCTCAACATCACTAATCATCAGTGAAATGAAAATCAAAAATAGCAAGAAGATATTATGTTACCCAGCTAGAATGGCTGTTATTAACAAGGCAAAACAGAACAGATTCTGGTGAGGAGGGGAAAGGGAAATGGTTACACACTGTTGGTGAAAATGCAAATTGGTACAGCCATTATGGAAAACAGTATGGGAGTTCCTCAAAGAACTAAAAATAGAACTACCATGTTATTCAGGAATCCCACTACTGGGTATTTATTCAAAGGGAAGAATATCAGTATATCCAAGAGATAACTGCACTCATGTTGCTGCAGCATATTGCAGCGCTATTCACAATAGCAAAGATACAGAATTAACCTAAATGTCCATACATGAGTGAATAGATTAAAAATCATTGATGGATAAATGGATAAAGAAAATGTGTTCTATTTACACAATGGAATACTATTTAGCCATAAAGAAGAATGAAATTATGTCATTTGCAGCAAAATGGATGAAACTGAAGGATGTTATGTTAAATGAAACAAGCCAGGCACAGGAAGACAAATATCACATGTTCTCACTTACATGTGGAAGCTGTAAAAGATGATCATATGGGAGTGGAAAGTGGAATGGTGGTTGCCGGAGGCTGGGATAAAGAGAGATTGGTTAATGGGTACAAATAAACAGTTAGATAGAAGCAACAAGTTTTAATGTTCAATAGTAGCGTAGGGTGACTACAGTTAACAGTGATGTATTGTTCATTTCAAAATAACAAGTGATGATTTGAAATGTTCTCAAACATAGAACTAATAAACGCTGTGGTAATGGATACTCTAAACATTCTGACTTAATCATTACACATTCTATGCATGTAGTAATATACATAGCACATAAATATGTACAAATATTATGTATTGTTAACAAAAAACTTTAAAAAATTATTTCCATTCCAATCAGTTAGCTACAATATATAGAGTAGTAAACAGTTTTGTCAATGAAAGGCATGCATCTGAAGAGGTAGATAACAAGGAAGGGTATACCCTGGAAAATGCCTAGTGATTCATTGAGAACTCCCGTAAGCCTTTTCTGTTCCATTTCAAAGTCTTTCACAATTTTTCTCTAAATACCTAATTAGAGAGTTTATTGAGAAATTTTTAACAAAGTCACGTAATGCTTTTTCATTATTTATTTATTTATTTTTGAGACAGAGTCTTGCTCCGGCGCCAGGCACCAGGCTGGAGTGCAGTGGCGGGATCTCAGCTCACTGCAACCTCATCCTCCCGGGTTCAAGCAATTCTCCTGCCTCTGCCTCCCAAGTAGCTGGGACTACAGGCGTGCACCACCACACCCAGATAATTTTTGTATTTTTGGTAGAGATGGGGTTTCACCATGTTGGCCAGGATGGTCTAGATCTCTTGACCTCATGATCCACCTGCCTCGGCCTCCCAAAGTGCTGGGATTACAGGCATAAGCCATCGTGCCTGGCTTCATTTTAACTATTATAGTATACACATACCTTCCATGGGTAGAGTAGATTTTGGCTCTTTTAAAATCCTCTTATTATAATTTAATAATTATTAACACTTGCAACAAAAATGTATACCTATTCACTCAGATTACTGATATCAAGATTCAGACTGATGCAGTTGGGCAGTTTGGCCAAAAGTGAATGTTGATATTATGAATCACCCTACAGAGGAGAGCATAGTAAATGAGCAAAACCAAAGTAAGCAATTGCTCTGTTTGCCAAGCAGTCACAAAAATGTTAAAAGTCTCATTAGATTTTTACACTCTGTCTTTTACATGAACAAACTGATTTATCAGACTTATAGCACTTTTTAATCATCAATAATTTTATTCTTTTTGACTATGAATTTGAGTAGTAAAAGAGAAACAGAAATGCCTCAAAATAAAGGCTTACACTTCAGCGATCAAGAACCCAGAAGATAACAGATGTGGCACAGCTGTCACACTAAGTCTATCCCCTAAAAGAAAGGACTTGGAATAGATGAAGAACTGAGAAGGAGTCCAATGAGCAAAATAGAGGCTCTGGGCTAAGTGTAACTATGAGGAATACAGGGTTTGATTCAATTATTCAATTCTAATTTAGGCTGGATAGGCTCTGTTTTTCATTCCCCCAGATTCATTCTCTGCTCTTCTCTGCCCTTAGAGAACCTCTGGGGGGTGATTCCCACCTTGGCTGTACAGTTCTTTGCCCTCTAGCTTTCTGTTGGGTTTAGTTGATATTTCTCCCTTGCCCTTTGAGTGCTGTATAGCTCTGCGCCCCTTTACGACCACCAGGTTTGCTAGCATTGTTTTCACCTTGCTTGCCTCTATGGATCCTGTTGTGATGATGGCTTCTGATTGTTGACAGTCCTTGGTGTCTTTCAATATCTCTTATTGGTCCCTATACCTCTGAAAATAGTCCAAACTGCCTCTACCTCAGAAAATAGCTCCAACATTAAATTCTCTTCTTAACCTCAGCTGAGTGTTTTCTGCTTGTCCTCAGTATCCTGATGAATCTGGAAAGAATAACAATAACTGTTGAGAAATAACTGTACTCTTGACAGTTACATAGCATATATTAATTATTTAATCATTAAATATTGCCATTTTCATTTAACAGAAAAGGAAATTGAGGCACAGAGAACTTCAATGACTCCCTTGAAGCAAAACTGACTATAAAAAAGCCATGTTGTTACTGAGCATGCTATATTTCATAATTAACTTTAGGTTCAGATACCTTTTTAAAGCACAGTTTCTTATTTTACATGATGTGTTTTTCTTTTCTGAACAGTCCTGCACTCCTGTTATAAATTATTTTATATTTTGTGAATGGAGGTCAAGTGTGGGTTGTCCTGCCTGTCTTTGTATAAATCATCTCATTTTGTTCTACTTATAATGCTTCAAGTTACAGAACTCATAACATTATCACATTTATTACTAGCTAAGAGACCATTAATCATAGATGGCCATAAAAGCTAGAGAAATTAACAATAAAATTTGCTGGGAATTGCATTAATCATGTGGAATCTTGAAAAATGTCAGATTACAAAAATGCTGCTTTCTTGCTAGTACAAGTAGAAAAAATTGTGGAAGAGAAAAGAGATCAAACAAAATTAATGTTATTCTTTAAAACTATTCTACCCAATTATATTGCACAGATACAGACCAGGCTCTATTGTAGCTAATTTATATATGCTGTCTTATTTAACCTTTCCGATGACCATGCAAGTTATATACAACTATCCATTTCTCACATATGGAAACTGAGATCTCCTAACATTGTCAAGGTCACATAGCTATTAGGAAGCAGAGCTGGAATTTGGACAATGGTCTGTCTAATACAGAAATCCTATTGCTTCTCATTAAAAAAAATAAATTATCATAAAACTTTGATTTGTAGGTTGGTTAAACCTACAAATTCTACGAATTGAAATTCATTTCAATTCTTAGTGCTTATGTTTGACTTCATTTGAACTGTTTGTCCCTTAGGTATAGGCCAGTCCTAGTCAATATCCGTTTGTGGCCTTTGGAGTTGAGGACTCTGCTTCAGAGAGGGCTCATAAAAACCAGCAGTATTGTGTATCAGTAGGAGGTATTCAGCTTTACAGACCTAAATTTATGAACTATTTGTAGGTCCTTTCAACATTAATATAAAGAGACCTGTGCTTATGACTAAAAATATAAAACACATCGGCTTTAAATTCAGGCCTATATTTATTATGTAGAACCTCATATGTTCTTTTATTTTGATTGTTTTGAAGTATAAAGCTTGCTGGTGGCAGTTTACCACAGTGTGACTACTGGGAGCAGTGAAATCAGCTGGAGAGAAGCCATGTGTCTACATTTTTCTCAGTAAAATGTAAGTGAATTATAGTTCATTTCATTAGATTTTTTTCTCATATTTTCATTTCATAATTAAAAACACACCCTTGTGTGTACTATAAAGATTTCCTGCTTCATATTTTGGAAAGAATTTTCAAAAGCTAACCCCACTTTCATGACCACTAACAAATAAATGGCCAAAGAAGTGCCCTTGGGGAGAAAATTTGCTAGAGCAGAGGATAATTCATGGTCTTTATTTTAAAGTAATGTATGATAAGACTGAAAGTTTCTAGATTTTGTGGTGTTTCTCTTCTTAACTCTCTGGCTGCTCCTTATGTATGCTTTTATCTTGGTTTCATCATGTTCTGCTGACTTCAAATGTGGATAATTTCTAAAATTCTGTTCTTGGCTTTTTGCTCTTCTTTTTTCAGTTCTTTCTTCATGTTTTTATCATGTCACCAAGTACATATCAAAACTGAGTTCTGGGTCTCATTTTTAAATCCCTGCTACCAGTAGAGACATCTCCTCCATAAGTACATCCAAAATGCCACACCACTTTCCCCCTCTCCAGCTGTCCTGTTCTGACTGTTTTGCCACTTACATCTTATTTTCCCTCAGGCACTCAGACCTGAGAACTTGTAATCCAACTTAATCCTTGTCTTTAATTCTCTCTCCCATATGATAATTCACAGTCCTCTGAGTTATTCACTACACTGGATTGGCTCCTGCCTTTCGCTCTTCTCTGCTTCTATTCTAATTTAGAGATCTGTAACCTTGTAGACTTTTTTTTTCTTGTTTTGCATATCATTTAGGAATAGAAGCCTTAAGCAGGATGACAAATAAATGACCTGTCTGTTGTGGCTCCTGTATGGTCTTTGTACATCCGTTCTCTCTAATCTTAACTCCCTTATTTATGCTCTCTTAACATTTTATGAATAATCCCCTGTAGCAATTGCCACATGTTTTGTGGAGTGGTGATGAGGTGGGTAGGAGAGCTCTTTAAACTTTCCTACCCACCGCAGTGAGCTCTTCATGTCTCACTCACTGTTGTGTCTCCAGTGTTAAGCATGGTGCCTGGCATATAGTAGAGAACTAAAAAATGTTTAATTGAATCTACAAATGTGAAATCAGCTTTAATTTATCTATAAGAAATAGTATCTTCCAGAAAAACTGGTGCGGTTTTCTGGGCTACTTCCTTGTGTTCAGTGTGTAGGGAACCACCAGGGCGAAAGGTGGTAGATTCTAGGTTGGGGAGAC
Source organism: Cebus imitator (assembly GCF_001604975.1). Taxonomy (NCBI): domain Eukaryota; kingdom Metazoa; phylum Chordata; class Mammalia; order Primates; family Cebidae; genus Cebus; species Cebus imitator. Next base: position 3,301,633 of record NW_016107389.1, on the reverse strand, counting down.
TTTGATGCTAGGCTGTATCATTTAGCATTGACACCTTTTAGAGATAGCATTTTAGAGGAATTAATTAGGTGGTGCTCTATTAAATGTCCTAGAAGAAGAAGGACTTTAGGAAGATAGTAGAAGTATTGAAGTGATTCTGGTGTGAGGTTACCCCAGCCTGGAGCTGGTAATGGAGGAGAAAATAGAGATGTGTTGGGAAAAGGAGGTTGAATCAAAGGAAGAAAATGTTAAAAATAGGAAAAATAAAAGTTGACTATAAGATTTCGGGCAGAAGAAATCAGACAGGAAATTAGAAGTCTCCCTGGGATTTATTTTGAGCCATGTCAGTATGACTTCAGATGGAGCTGATCCCCAGGGAAGTGTAAGGATGAGCTTTTGGAACTTTTTAACCTATCTGGGATCTGATGTGCATGAGTTGCAATCCGTAAGAGAGGCATGGGGACTGAATTTACTTTGGAATACTTTTAATCAGAATTCCCTTCCTTCAGCTATTTTCTTTCCCTCAGAAGAACAGGATAACTTATAATTCAGCACTTCGGTTTGTTCTTTTTCGTTTTTGTTTTCCCCAACTGCCAAGGTGGTTTGAGGAAAAAACAAAAACAAACAAACAAATCCCAAAAGGATTCTGTCTAAATTCTGTCCTCAGAGCAGCTGGAAGGTAACATTTTGTGATATTTTAGGCATTAAACAATTTGTTGATTTTGTTGACGTTAGATTGATGGTTTTACTTAAAATTCTTCAAGAAATCTTTTCTAAGAATCTTTGTCCTTACGGAGTCTCTAGGAGCAAAAAGATCTTAAAAGGATGATAGCCCGCAATTCCAGAGAGTGAGTTGGAGGGATTCACTCTTCAAGGTGTTATATAACTTTAAAGGATTTGTTTAAAAAATAGTTTAAGTCCTGTGCCATGAGCAAAATGGGGTCAGAATATATTATTCACTCTGCAGTTTGGATTCCAGAGAAAATGCAATTATGCAATTTTGCAATTTTCTTTGTAACAAATCTGGTATTCCTCTTGGGGCTCATTTGTTGGGGTTGAAGAAGAGAAAGCAGTGAAATAATTAAGCATAAAATTCACTGTAAAGCACGTATGATGTGGCCATGTAAAGTGTTGGGTAATGCTTTGTACTCATATTGAAATCCTTATTGCTCACTCCTCTCCCTAAGACAGTATTGCTTTTATGGGAGAGGAAAGGGTACAGCATACAATATTTTATCATGCAGAGAAAAATACACTGTTTTTGAGGCAATCTTTACCTGTTCCTGGTCCTTGTCAGCTTCGTGAACATGTAGTTGTCTAGGGCCCCATGACAGAAAGGTTTTATGCTGCTTTCATGCTCTACTGTTGGTAATTTGAACTTCTTAATAATATTACATTTGAATCTGTGTTTTGTAAGTGAATTCTGATTGGATGATGCAGCATGTGTGTAAGCAAAGGAAACATACACAATATGGATGTCTACACTGTTTCTTCTTGCCCTATTCATGTATAGCAACTGCAATGATCCATAAGCACGATTCCAATAGACTCTAATACTAGTTTTGTACACTGTGTGTTAATTTGCCACAAACTGAGTGGTTTAAAACAACACACATTCATGACTAACACCTTCTGTAGGACAGGAATTTTGGCATTTCTAACTACATCCTCTACTTACGGGTTCATAAGGCTGTATTCAAGGTTGGCTGGGCTGCATTCTCATTTGGAGGCTTGGAGAGGGAAGGATCTGCTTTCAAGCTCCCTCATGTTGTTGGTAGAATTCATTTACTTATGGAAGTAGAGTTCATGACAGCTTATTTCTTCAAAGCTTTAAAACAATAGTTTGATGGGGGAGGAAAAAGTAGGGGCGCTGGGAGATGGAGAGAGAGTCCCTGCTGCTGCTTGCAGCTTCTGACCTGTAGTCACTCTTTTAAAGGGTTCATCTGATTACGTAGGGCTCACCTAGGATATTCAATCTTTGTATTAACTTCAACCAACTGAGTTGGGACCTTAATTACATTTGTAATGTCCCTTCACCTTTGCCATATAACATAACATAATCGTAAGAGTAATAGCCCATCACATTCACACAGCCCACTGCATTTAAGTGAGGGAACTGGACAAAGTATACACAAGGGGAAGAACACTTGGGGGCCATCTAAACATTCTAGCTATCACAGTCATTGATATGTAGAGGTTCAGTAAGACTCAAATGAGTACACAGTAAGCCTGTTACATCTACCAATGAGAACGTGGGGACGTGAAAAGCCCTAGAGGCCATGGTTTCTATTTCAAACATAATTTGCTTTGAATGTGGAAATAGGTCAATGAGCACTAAGAAACACAAATGACCAGAGGACCCTATCATGTCCTTTTTTACCTCCCAGCATTACCCAATCACTTATACTAAAATGATGAAAGAGAAGGAAAGGGAAATAGTGAAATCTATAATTGCTTTTCTTGTTAGTCTTTCTTTCTCACCAATAAGGCAAAGATAAAGACTATCAGTAGAATGTGCATGCATCAAGAAGTGAAAGAAAAGCAGTTGTGTTAGTTTTCTGCAGACTTTCCACTCTTCTGGTGGGAATATTATATTCATATATGAGCTGTAAAAAGTGAAGCCTGAAATTTTGTTAATTCAATGTATGAGTTAAATGCTCTTGTATTTACATTTAAGACTGGTACTGAACAATATAAAGATGAATGGTAAAATTTTTACTAATAATTTTAATTAGAATAATATTAGATAGCAAATGAAAACACTGTAACAAATTGAGACAGAAAGAATGTGGAAGGAAGGAATGGGCTTTACGTTTTAAAACTTTTAATGACATTTTTTTCTGTACTTTAGAACCAACATTTTCATTTTTCACTGAGTCTTTTAGATTATATAGCCTGGATATTGGTTGCTGGGAGCTCTGCTAGCCTCCAGAAACATCTGTGACTTGTAGACTTTTGGACTATTTTGCTTTTTGGTTTTGGCTTGAGTTATATTCTGAGTGGGATTCCCTGGCTGCTTTGGCTTTCACTCTGCTTATTCTGGTTCTATAGACTCTCCTGAGATTGGGCTGTTATTTTTTTTTAGAGCTCAGAGATTCCTCTCTGTATTTATTGTACCATGGTTTATCTAAGCATTCCAACTTCTGATTTCCTTTTTCTATTTCACTTATTTATATATGTGTTCGTGGACCAGTACTACATGACTTCTCATCTATGGCTTTGTAGTGTTTCTTTATGTATGGTAAGTTAAGTATCATTTATTTGCATTTCATGGTTGACGTGGCTATTTCTGGACTTTAATTTCTCAGCATATGTTTTAGAGAATATGAAAAGTTCCTTACCAAACAGTCACAGAAGAATTAATACCAATCCTTCTTAAGCTCTTCAAAGAACAAAGTAGAGGGCTTGCTATGAAACTTATTTTATGAAGCCAACATCACTCTGATACCAAAGCCAGAAAGATACCACAAGAAAAGATAGTTTAATTTCTCTGGTGAAAATACTAGCAAACCAAGTTCAACAACACATCAGGAAGATTGTATAGCATGATCAAGTGTGGTTTATTTTTGGGATGCAAGATTGGTTTTACCTATGCAAATCAATCACTCTGTTATACCATACTAACAGAATGAAAGATAAAAATCACATGAAAGAAAAAAATAGCATAAAGCATTTGATAAAGTTCAACATTCTTTCATGGTAAAGCTTCTCAATAAAATGGATAGAGAAGGAAATTTCCTCATCAAATTAGAGGCAGTTGATAAAAAGTCCACAGCTAACATCATCATCAATTGGAAACAATTGAAAGCTTTTTCTCTAAGATCTGGCACAAGGCAAGTATGTCTGATCTCACTACTTATTCAAAATTATTAGAAGTATTAGCAAGAGCAATTAGACAAGGAAAAGAAGAAAAGTCATCCAAATCAAGAATTAAGAAGTAAAATTATCTCTGTTTGAAGATGATAGGATTCTACATGTAAAAACTCTAAAGATTTCATAAAAATACTGTTAGCTATAATAAATAAATTTAGTAAAGTAGAGGAATACAAAATTAACACGTAAAAATCAGTTGCATTTCTTTACAACAGTAGCAATCTATCCAAAAAAGAAACAAAGAAGACAAGCCCAGTTACAATAGCATTGAAAATAACAAACAGAAATTAATTTAACCATGAATGTGAAAGATCTGTACAATAAAATTATAAAACATTGACAAGAATAATTGAAGAAGACAAATAAATGGAAAGATATCCTCTGTTCATGGATTGGAAAAAATAATATTGTTAGAATGTCCATACTATCCAAAGTAGTACACAGATTTAATGTAATTCCTACCAAATTACAAATGGTATTCTTTTACAGAAATGAAATAAATCTTAAAATTCATACGAGACCATAAAAGACCCTGAAGAGCCAAGTCAATCTTGAACAAGAACAGTTAGAGGCTTAACACTTCCTGATGTCAAAATATATTTCAAAGGTGTAGTACTTAAAATAATATGATAGTGGCATAAAAATAAACATTTAAACCAGTGGAACAGAATAAGGAGCCCAGAAAAAAATCCATTTATCTACAACTAACTGTTCTTCAAATAGGGTGTCCAAAACACACAACGATGAAAAGATAGTCCTTTTCATAAATGGTACTGAGGAAACTGAACATTGACCTGCAGAAGAATGAAATTGAACCCTCATTTAGCATGATACACAAAAAAATTAATTCAAAATGGATGAAAGAAAAGCCCCTTGACATTTGTCTGGGCAATGATTTTCTTTTCACAGACAGCAGAAAGAAAATGTAAACTAGTGGGATTGTATTGTACTGTAAATTCTCTCCCTAGAAAAAGAAATGATCTGGGGTGAAAAGACAACCTATAGAAAGGGAGAAAATATTTGCAAACCATGTATTCCATAACGGGTTAATGTATTAATCTGTTCTCATGCTGCTAATAAAGACATACCTGAGACTTGGTAATTTATAGAGAAAAAGAGATTTAATGGACTCGCCATTCCACATAGCTGGGGAGGCCTCACTGTCATGGCAGAAGGCAAAAGGCACGTCTTACATGGCAGCAGGCAAGACAGAATGAGAACCAAGCAAAAGCAGAAACCCCTTATGTAAACATCAGATCTTGTGAGTCTTATTCATCATCACAAGAACAATATGGGGGAAACTGCTCCCTGATTCAATTATCTTCCACTGAGTCCCTTCTACTATACGTGGGAATTATCAGAACTATAATTCAAGATGAGTTATACTGAAATTTTATTAAATTAACAAATTAATTTGGAGTTAATTAAATCTTCAAAAGAGAATGGGATATTTTTCCATTTATTCCAATTATTTTGTGTGTGTACTTTTCTGTGAATACTTTTCCAAAGTATTGCTATTTCTATATATTATGGCTTGGTTTTGGTGAGGTTGGTGAATCTAAAGACCAATAGAATAATGTTATTCTCTTTATTTAGTAGCCTTCATGTAAAAATTCCTCTCAATATCTGAACTTTTCTAGATTGTAAAAACCTTTGGTTTTCTCAAGTCATGTAAGTTAAAGAGACTAAATTAGGGTTGTGTGTAAAATTACTGGTTATATCAGAATTACCATAGTATTATTCAGTTTAAATGGCAGAGACAGAATAATATTCTTGACATCTTATAATAGAATTAAGAATGTATGTGATTTTATTTTTTGAATATAGATTTTATTGACATGAGTAAAAGGAATCAGAATGATTATTTTTCTGAAGATAGGTGTATAAATATCTATTCAAGATATGATAGAACTCTAAATATATTTTGTTAATATTTTTGAAATAAACATTTATTCTCTGGTTTATACTAAATTTCTCTGGCTAAAACTTTATCTTTGATACATGTTTTATTGATGCAATTAACGGTTTTTCTTATATCAAGGCATTTGAAAATTGGTAGCTATTTAATGGCAGAAACTTAAACAAACATCACTCATTATATGATATTTTTCTCCTTAAGAAATTAAGAGGAAAGGGAATGATAAAAAAATGTAGTAATATCTTGAGAATTAAGTGATTTGAGGAGCTGATTAATGTAGCTATTATACATTCTTGTATAAGAAATATTTTCAGACTTCATCAAATGTCAAAATAGGGAGATGCTGGTCTTTTATCACCTACTACACATTTTGGCTGCCATAGCAGCAAGAAATGAACCATTATCAGTTAGTGTGATAGCTGAGCATTATCTCAAAATACATTTTAAATGTAAATTAGAAGTAGTAGATGGTGTAATTTCTAATTTCGTAGTCGAGCCTCAAAAAGCATTTTGTTTTGTGATTTTTTTTGGTATGAGGTCAATGTCCTTAATTTCTGTTGCTTTTAAGAAACTTTTCATTAGTGTCTGCAATTTATTTTTATTCTTTGTCCAAGGCCTTGGGATGTAGTCGTCACTGGAGATTAACAATGATCAAGTGTGTATGTCATTGTATTGTGTTAACTTAATTCTCTCTCTTTTTTTCCATCTATTCCCCTTGCCTACTTTCATCAAATTTTTGATGTGATTTTTAGCCACAATATTATAGATTTGAGGTTTGAGATAAAGCAAGACATTGGGATTAAATGAAGAATTCTTCAGATTTTTCAGTTTTATCATGTGTGCTGGAGAATTATCAAGCCCAAGTAGAACTGTGCATTATATTCTGTTCCAGTGATCCCTCCCACTCTATGGGTTTCTTCACCTTCATTCCATAACTGAAAGTTATTTCCTTGAAGATCCTTTAGGATTGAGGCATGCACAGGAAATTTCTGCATCAAGTCCATGGTATGTTCACAGATTTGCTATGGTGCTCATAAAATCCCATGAAATGAATGGGACTTGTCAATTCTGTACAGTGGGGTATGTCAATTCCTGATAGCTGTGTGGATTTCAAGTTGCTCATGGAAGGTTTTTGCTTATGTGGAGTTGACTGTATTCTTAAATGATAAATAAATACTTTGTGGTGGATGTGTTCAGATCTGTTCTTTTTCCATCTGTCGTCTATAACTACATATTGGTAATTTGTCCTATAACTTAGCAATAATGCTGTTCTTTTCTGTTACCTTTGAGGATTTATAATGGTGTTCATGAAATAGTTTTCTATTTCTACTTTATCATCATTCACTTGGGAAAAAATTAAAACCTTCTTTTGTTAAAATAGTTAAAGAGCAAACAAGCAAGCAAACAATAAATCTTTCTTCATTCTGCATTGGATAACATATAGAATAAGAAGCACTGTGCTAGTATGAGAATGATACAAGGCACAGTTACTAACCATTTGAAGTTTAAAGGAAACGTTAGGAAAATTTTTGTCTTTTAGTTTTATTATAAGTTATTCCACTTTTATAACATAATAACATATTCCATCATGAGAATATAACCTGTTTCAGAAGTATTAGGTTAGATTGGAGAACATTACAGCACTTGAAGATGTTTATTGGACTTTAGCATGCTCATTAGTTTGATCCTAAGATGGAATCTTAGTTATATTGTATTTCTTGGCCAGCAGTTTTAAAAATATTTAAATTTGAACATATTTGGTTGAGGAATGCACCCTCCTGTTTTACATGCTTTACCACTTCCATCCAGCTCTCTGTGCACGTCCTGGCTTTTAATTCCTATCTTGTCCTGTATTATTTCAGGTTGCTACTCTCAGTTTACACTAAATAACATCAATGAAAATTAGAAAATATAGAATTTTTGCTTAAAAGTTATCAATGACCTTGTAATTGTAAAATAAATTAATAATGAATAGAGCAATTATATTCTTCAAGGTCGACTCAATCAGATGTATCAATATAGCTATACCGCATGTTATGCAATACTCATTCTGATTAGACATTGCATTTATTCTGATGGTTGGTGCCCATGCTGCCTCTACAGTTGTTACATATTTTGAATATTATGGAGTTTTGTGAGTGTGTGTGTAGTGTGGTGTGATGTAGTGTGTGTGTTTCATTTTCATCTATTGCAAGCACTTTTCACATGACATTTTCTGTGACACAGAGCCCTTCAGCATCAGTAGGCTCCTTGTTTAACTTTGACTGCTTCCTGCACTGACAAATGACTTTTTGTTCAAGGATGACAAGAGATCAATTAAGGAGAAAGAAGAATGTTAATCCAAGATGGAGAAGGCCCACCCTAATTGAAGAATGGTGAACAGGATTCTGGTCAATGAATTATAGCCTCATTTTAAAATTCACTCATCCATTTGATAATTAATTATAATGGCATCTTACATAATCATCAGAGGCTTTCTCTGAAAAATACATGAAGGTAAATGAACCTTTACTTCAAGCTTGACATCCATTTTTCGCTCGCTGTTGAAGAACACACATTATAATGAAAGCAACGGACAAGATCCCGATCATTCAAGTTTGGTGAAGAAGCCAGAAAGATTAATAACATTGCTGTGTAATGAAATAATTTCAAAACATAAAACACTGAGAAGAGCTCTTTAATCCTATGGATTTATAAATATTTCATTTTCATGATTAGAAAAATATTAAACTATCATTTGAGTATGATTTCTAACTTTAGTAAAAGTAGAGTGAAGGGACTAATAAAAATTTTTGTTATCAGGATAAATTTGTTGTTCAAGTTACTGCTTTACTTGGTTAGATTCTATGAATGAATTGTGACAGTGGAGGATTTCACTCTCAGAATGTAAAGTTGACCCACAGATGGGAGTCAGGAACTGATCCAAGGGAGTATTCAGACAAGCCTCACCACAGTTAGGAATAGTTATTGCATCCTTTGAACTCAGTCCCCATTGCTTAAAGAGCTTCAAGTACTAATAGAAGCTCCCGGGGCACGTAGGACTCCTTATGGTTACTTATCATCAGTTAGACTCAGGGGGAACTAATATACTGCTGACCTCCCTAAGATGTGCTACCAAAAATTAAGTCATAGTCCTAATAAGCAGTTTAGAGGGTGCTCCAGTTATTCTAGTCATGGGAGCTTCATTTTTTAAACTTCTAAACAAAACTGTTTAGGCAAACCGAAGCACTCATTTTTCTCAATATTTGAATAAGACTCTTTCTGATTGGATTATGGATGTTAATATACAGAATTCAAAATGAGAACATCCAGTTTGCTACTTTTCTTGTAGTAATGAATCTGTTTCAAGCAGAGGCCAACGGTCTTCATCTAGGGCCATGGGACTAGATCTGTTAGTGATTTCATTGAACTGGACCTGTCTTGGGGCATGGGGTCATGGTCTTAACCTTTATCCAAATGTGAGACAGGTGTGTTGGATCTCCAACAAGCTCCAGACCATCAGGATGGGCCCTTTGGTGCAGTTCCTCTCCTCTCACACGTTTTGTTCTTCTTGGACTATCTTTTTCTATATCAGTCACCAGACGTGGGAGATTTATTTTTTATCAGCTCATTAACTTCTGACTCCTTAGCAAGATAAAATACAGTCACACTTGAAATAAACACATTTTTATTGTCAGCAATTGTTGACAAATACAAGCTTATGCTTGTTTGCTTGAAACAATATATTCAACACTAAAATCAACTTGACAACTGAAAACTCCCATCTCTTCTTTCCCTAAGGCAAGATATATTCAAACAAACATTTGTTACAAAAACGTACTTGACAACTGGCAACTCCCATATCCTCTGTTCTGAAAGCAAAGCACAATAATCAGAACAAAAGTTGTAAAGAAAATCCCCATGCATTTATTTGACGTCTAGGCACTGCCTTGCATGCTAGAGATAGACAGGATCAGCAGAGTAAGGGAAGAAGGAAAGGAATGAAAAGGACTGGGGTTTTTCTGTTCTTTGAAACATTAAAAAAATCTTGACAGCCCATAATTATCCTTTGATCATTTATTTTTCTGTGTAGTTCTTTTCCTGTAACATTAATATCTTTGCTGTTGCCTGTGTCTCTTACCTTTTTAATGTGATATCTTAATATTTAACGTTGAGATAGGCTGTTGAAGAAATGATTTCAAGCTTCAGCTATAAAATTATTCATAATATAGTGAATCATGTGGTTGAATTGCAAGAAATTAAATAGAAAATGGATTTATCATATAAAAGGAACCAAAAGACAAAAAACCTGACCAATGGCTCTTATTGAGAATAAATATGAATTATTTCCTTTATTTTATTCTTTAAAAGATCATAACTAAAATATGGACATATATATATATATATATATATTTAAGATAGATACATTTATGAACCTAATAATTTAAAATAGATATAGGGACTTACATTGCATAGGTAAGTTCAAGTAAAAAAAACTCAGGTAGTCCACATCTGGGACTTCTAAAATGTGTTAAAATGTTGGTTTCTCTTTCGCAGAGTTTTGTGCTAATATCGCCATAGCCAGCAGTTGAACCTAAATTCTGAATGTAATGGAAGCCATTAATCACAATCAAGTTCATCACTTTTTTTCATGGCAAGTAATATTCATTATCAGTGATTGCTATTCCACTAAAAAATTCTAAATGTTTCATAAAAATGAAACACCACATAATAAGAAACTAAATCATATGAAACAAAATTTCACTCAAGGCTGCTGGATGATAATTTCTTTATGATTCTACAGGTAGCTCATTTATCTTTTTCTCATATATTTGACTTATTATAGGGCCCTGCAGCTCTTTCTGAGCATCATTAAATATATTTGTGAATCATTAATCTAAAAATTAAAAGCTGTTTAATACTTTTGTTTCATCTGCTTAACTAATTACACAGGAGTAAAGCACATTTTTTTAATTACTTTTCTTGGTGCCTCCTGCATTTATATAGCTTTACTGCATTGTGCATATATATAGGTCTTTCTCTTCACCCAAACCCCCACTATTGTTCTTTCTGCACCCTGACCTTACAAATCTTTTATGTCTTTCACTCTAATGACCTTGATTAATTCATTCACTATATAGAGGTTGTTATCACTTGGCTTTGACTTACCAAATGTTAAAGTTTCACCCCTGACTACTCTTCTGTTCTCATTTTCTTCCACTTCTTCCTTAAGTGCATGATGACATCATTCCATCCACCTCTCTGAACATTTTCAAGATATTTCTTTCTATCGTCGTTTGCTCCTCTCTATATATTCTGAACTCAGTGGTCAGATACCCTACAGTTATGCTCATTAATCATAAAATCACAAATATGTAGTTTTAGCTTAAACATCTCTCCTGGGCCACAAAATATTCTAGCGTGTTTTCCCCAAAACAGTTCCAAATAGAAATCCTTAATATTTCTTCCTCATCTTGTGTTTTTTATTCTACTTAAAGCCATTCAGAATACAAACTTTGTCATGTCTATTCCTCTCTTTTCTCACAATTTTATTCAGTCATCAAGACTTGCTAACTCACTGTCTCTGAATATATCAAGCTTATATCCTTCTTTAAAAATTCTATAGCATTGCCTAATTAAGTGCCTCACAATCTCTTACCTGCAAAATTGCAACAGCTTTTTAGAATAGTCTCCTTATTTCCCTTTTCTCCCTACTCCAGTGAATTTGTCCAGTTCAATTTTATCCTTTCTGTGTTTAAAATCATTTATTAGTTCCATACTGCATAGAGAATGTTGTGTTAACTTTGACTCTGTTGCTAAAGTACATTGACTGTAAGCCCTATTCCATTTTCCAGCATTTTATCTCCACTTTTTCTACTCCTAAAGTTTACATTCTAGTCAACCCAAACTACTTTTCCCTTTTTCTGTCTTTCATTGAAATAAATTATCATGACAGTATTACTGTAAAAAGCTTTGGAGTTCTATTTGACCTCATTTTAGGTTCATGGAATACACGTGCAGTTTTGCCACATGGGTATATTTTGTGATGCTGAAGTTTGAACTTCTAATGATTCCCTTGTACAAGTAGTGAATATAAATACCTGATAGGTAGTTTTCCAAGCCTTGGCCCCTACTTTCTTTTTCCCTGAATGCTTTTCACTTCTTACATAATTTTGTGATTTTGATTGTGCTTTGTTAATTTTTTTCATATGCTGGAATATTCTCCTGTCATCATAACTTGCAAAAATTCTTACCAACTTGTCAAATTCCATTGATAGTCTACCTTTTTGTAGTGCTTTACTCTGTGCCTCTAGGCAGATATAAAATCCCTTTCATCTACATCCCTGAATATTCATTCTATTTATCTCCCCCTTTAAAAAACACAGATATCACATTTTACTATCGATTTTATTGGATCCCAGATTAAACCCAATTGAACAGATATTTATTGTGCAGATGCTATATGTCAGGCATTGTGCTGAAAGGAAACTATCAGCAAATAATACAAAAATTCCTGCCATTCTGGGTAAGGAAGACTGACAATGAGTAATACTTATAAATAAGTTAATGATATAGTATGTTAGAAGATGATAAATATTATGGAAAAGAGGAAATGTGAGAGCAGGGCGAAGGGAATCAAGAGTTCTGGGGTGATACTGAGGTTGCAGATTGAATTTGGAATAGAATGGATGGGGTATGCCTCACTGAGGAGATAATTTGAGCAAAATCATGAATAAGTTGAGGGGATTATCCACGTGGAAATCTGGGGAATGATCTTTTAGAGATTGGGGACAAACTGTACAAGACCCTAGTCTTGAGTTTGCTTTGCTTATAAAAAGGGGGATAAAATTTGAAGATGAAGTCAGTGAGGTAGCAGGGGTGATATCAGGCCTTGTAGGTCATTGGGGACCTTGGCTTTTACTTTGAGTGAAACAGAGAGCTGTTGGATGGTTTTGAGTAGAGAGGCAATAGTTATTATCTCACTTACTTTTTATAAGAAGCGTTTTGGCTGTTGGGTTGAAAATAGACAGTAAGGGAGCAAAGGGGAAAACAGAAATCCATGGTAGGATGGTTGGAACTAGGACGGCAGCAGTGGATGAAGAACGGAATGGAACTAGGGTGGTAGAAGTTGAATGGAATGCAATGGAACTAGGGTGGCAGCAGTGGATGAAGTCAAATATAGTCAGTTTCTGGCTGTGTTGTGAGGGTAGAGCCAATGGGTTTGCTGGCATTTTGGATGTGTGATGTAAGGAAAGGAAGAAATTAAAGATTATGACCTGAGCAACTATAAGTATGGAATTTCCTTTAGTAGAGAAAGGAAAAATTGGAGATAGAGCAAGGGTGGAGGGTAAAATTAGCAGTTCAGTTTTGGACATGGTAGCTTTAGACAATCAAGTAAACCTGTTAAGAGGATTGCTGCATATACTAGCCTGAAGATCTGAGATATATATATATATATATATATATATATATATATATCAACATATGTATTTATGTATTTGTATATACATACCAAGAACATAAGTGTTTATTGAGAAGAGACCCTAGGATTCTTCTACATTAAGAGGTCAGAAAGAAGAAAAAGAATTGTTATAAGAAATGGAGAAAAATGATCAGTGATGTTGGGGGAAAACCAAACCAAGAGAGAATGGTGTCTTGGATACAAGTGACGTAAGTACATTAAGGAAGAGCAAGTTATTCACTCCATCAAGTGTGGCAGAGAGATGGTATTTGATGAAGACTAGCAATAAGCACTGAATTTACTAACATGCAGGTCATAGGAAAAATGAGGTAGAAGTAGCAATGACAACAAGAAGCATCTCTAAGTCCAATACTATAATGACTGTGTGAATAAAGGAAAATCTAATGCTTGAAAGGCTGGGAAGAGTAAAAGTATCTTGAGAGGATGATATTTTTGTTAGAGCTAGAAAATGAGGCAAATATTCACCAATATTCAGATAGGAAATTTTGATAATGATGAATGATGAATTTGACAGGGCATAGTGAAAGAGTTTTAGAAGTTAAGGAGGATGTTGGGAAAAGAATTAGAGAATCCAATTTGCATTATTGGGATAAACATGTGACAAGAGTTTGAATTTAGGGGATAGGGAATGGCTGAATTTTGAGATTTCCTGTTGGATGGTCAAGATAATATTTGACACTATCTTGAGATGTGGTCTTCATCTCATTATAGAGTCTTTCTCTTGACCTCTGATATAGGAGGGAGAAGGCCAACAGGGGCATGGTCTCAATTCATTTTGTTGAGGAATGGAGCTTACACCACATGCGGAGGCTCCACGTTAACACTTTTGATTAGACTGGTAGCTCTGGGAAAGCTAAGCCTCCCATTGTGCTGGCCCCCTTTAACTCCTGGCAACAGCTGTAAAAGGCTTAGGGATGTGTGGGCAGAATAAACAGTGACCACCTATGCTGTATTCAGACAAGTTTAGCCCACTGATTAGATGGTGGGACAGCTTGCATTGTTTGCATGCACCCTGAGGTGCTTCTTTGGAGGAGAATCATGCTGAGGAAAGAAGGAGTCAGGCAAAATCAGCTAGGTGCCATAACAAAGCGGGCAGCAGAGGAATGGGTTATAAATAAAAATGGAAATAACCATGTTCCCTGTGTGAGATCACAGTGCTTTTCAGAAGCTGAAGAACACCAACATCACCTGGGAGGAACAGAATAGAACACCTGAGAGACACCACTGCAGAAATATTTATGTGGATTCAGGGTGAGGTGGAAGGCCATGCTTCAGCAATCAGGTAAAAGTTAGGACAATCAGAGTTATTACTGTTAATATGAACTCTTATTTTTTACCAACAGACTAGTGAGGACTGGATAAATTTGGGTTATATAGTAATGAAGGCACATGTCTCATGTGCCCTGCTGGACTGTAGACTTGAAGGGAAAATCTATGCCAATATTCCCTAAAGCATACAGTTTAACGCATTTGTTGACTTCTCTATATAAAATGATTAGAAATAACTTTGAATGCTGAGATGTGACGTAGCAGATGCTTTGTCAGTGTTCAGATATCTCCCATAACAACTTTGAATCAGAAGGGAAGAAGAAAAGAAAACCAACTTATGTTTATGGGATAAGTAGCCTTACAGGCTGATTCAGTTTCTATCAAAAAAAAAAAAAAAAGATTCTGGTTATACAAGAAATTCAACATAAATGGTTACATAATATGCTTGTTTCACATCTTAAACAGTATTTTCCAGTATAATGTGACAAAGGTGTGAACATGAAGTAAATAATCATTGAGGAGTTTTCATTTAAATTTCTGCATACCAGAGAAAAATGGTCTATTTCCTTATGAATTTAATCCCGAGAGGCTTGATACAGAGTGACCAAGGTAAGATGGAGCAAAGAGATTGGAGTAAATTAATAAGGAAACCAAATAAATATGAATGAGAAAGAAGAAAATGCATAAGGGTATGACACTTGAATTAGAAATTTGAGGAAATAGAAAAGAGAGATAATCTAAAGATAGCAAAAAATGGAGCAAGTAGAGACTTTCCGTGTAGGAGTTAAATTTTACCTTCTCTAAGGGCCACCTTTGACAATTTTATCTAAACATGTCCCCATTTTATTTTCTAGTGTCTCAGACCATAGCTTTGTACTTTATGTTTGTTTACTTGTTGTGGTCTATCTCCTTCACTAAATAGAAAGTATTATCAGAGCAGAAGCCACACTGTATTTTACTTACCATTGTGTCCTTTCAACCAAACATAATGCCTAGTACAAGGTAGGCACAAATAATGGTGGAATAAATGAATAAATAAAGGAAAGAAAGGAAAGAAAGAATATGTATTTCAATTTCATGATTTTTCATACTGGCAGTGAATCAGTAACAAAGATAATTCCCAAAGGTAATTTGTTCAAATACTGTTATGACTCCCTGTGCCAGGAATAATAGTCTTGGCATAACCTGAGAATTTCTGAAGGTTTTTAGTGAGAAAATCATACTTATTTATAGTACTATAGGTATGGGAGATGATCTGAGACACTGTATGGTATATCAGATGAAGATATAACCCTGGGGTACATAAATAGCCTTAATGTTAGAGTCCTGGTGACACAAAATGTTCTGTAGTATAGGTATTAAGGTAGAAAATAAATTGTATTTAAAATATGTAATTGATAAATTATACTAGTCTAAATTCTCCCAAGAACCCTCAAAAGTCACAACTTTTAGATAAGTGAGTTGACAAAAATCACTCTTGTATAATCTGTTACTGCTTTAACATTGCATGATTGTTTTAATTATGGGATTACATGTTTCATGGGTCAATGTCATCCTCACCCTGAACTGTAAAAGCCTGTGTACTACATATCTACATCTGAGGGTAGTGAACAGTGTGTGGGAAGTAAGGTGTCAGATAAGGTTTTTTTCCTTCTTCAGTTGCTTTAGTAGTTTAAACAGGTGAGAATGCACAGGGCTTAGCCATGCACTCCACACATTGTACATGTCTCCTCATGTCATATCACCATCCTCCCCCCTCCTTTGGATTTGTGTTTCTGCTCTGCAATTTAAGAGAAGCAAATCTCCTAGACTCTGCATTCAGAGAGCTTGATTGAATACTCAGCTAGGGTGATCATAAGCTGCTGCTTGCTGGTTTATAACTCTTCTTTTGGCGTACTTAGCGATGGTTCCCTTATTCAGTCTCAAAAGTGTTCTGCACCAGACTATAAATTAGCCCTAATAGGAAGTTGTTCATTAAGAGACTATTCTGGTTTCCAAAATCTGGAACAGAAGCACCAATTAAGTACTACCAGAATTTAATCCTGGTAGGCCTTGGCAAAGTATGTGTAAAGGACCCAGGAATACCAAGGCAGGTCACCAGCAATCATTTTTAGTAAAGCTTTTTAAGCAGATTCTTAAATATTCATGACAGAGGATTGCTCTGACTGCTGTTAGGTACCAGAACTGGTGGAAGCCAAGACTCCAGGTAATACAAATGGACAATTACTAGGGAAGTTTAGAGGTTTCCTGATACTCTTGGAGATAACTTTTCAGAATCTCCGAGTTTATAAATATAATCATGCCATGCATCTCTCTCTAATTAAAAAATGTAAAAGAAATGTTGAAGTAGTTTATGAAGTTTAAAATTAGATTTCTGCTAGCAAAACACACGCTACAGTGTGTTAGAGTGCTTCATTTTTATAATAGTACCTTTAACCTTCTTAAATATGTGAGATAAAGGCAGGGCTGATGAGTGACAGGGCAGTTGCTCTGGAGCACATGGGACATGTTTGAGTGTTTGAGAAGATGCTTTCCTTCAACAGATGTGGGGCACTGGTACTGGGCCACACCCATAATCTTCAGTTTTCTCAGACTGAGAAAAAGCAATTCTGTAGAAATGTGATTATTATATTCTACTTTTCCTGTCAACTTCATATTATATGCAGCACAGTATTTCTTTTTCTTTCCCCTGTTACCTATGTTAAAGGTTAGTTCGCCTATGTTTGCCTCATGAAAAGAATTTGTAAAGGACCTGGCTTTCTAAAGATTCACATTTTTTACTAAAGGGACATGTTACCTGTGTATACTTTCACAAGATAAATTAGCAGGTTTTACCTTTCAGCAAAATTTCCTTTCTTGATGTGTAAGTAGGGCACTGGTAGAATAATGTCATGAATCTTTTTTGTTTGTTGTTTTCAGCTGAAATGAATATAGATAGTAAGCTTCAAATGAGAAGAACCATGCCTATTTTATTCAGTATTTAGACCTAGCACCCACCCAATACCTTGCACATGATGGGCGCTCAATTAATGTTTATTCAATGAATCCAGTATCTAGTGGTTGTAAAAATCAGATCTAATAGTCATTTCCACATTACAGCCTTTGATACTTTTACATTTTTTAACTTCTTTTTTTTTTTTTTAATAAGAATGATATTCCCCTAAACCATTTCACAAGAGTTACTTTCAACTCCACCTATGGGTAAAGAAAAATCAAAGTCACATGTGGATAAGGATATCGGATGGTTTGGTCTCTCATTTGTTAGCTAATGTGATTCGAATTCTCGATTCAGCAAATTGTTACATTCCATAAACCTTCACAGTCATTCAACAGTGAGAATTACTTTCAGGTTCATGAAACTTATGATGCAGGTATTTACTATAAATACCAGCAGAATGCTTCATCAGTGGTTCTTTGGCAGGAGTAGGAGAAAGAGTAGCAGAAACAAACTGACACTAATGTTGCATGGTAAAATTTAACTTTTGACAAGTGCACCAAGTGAAATAAATGCTACACACAAAGGAAAGGTGCTTGCTATATTGAAATTAAAAAAAGTGAAATCAGTTTTTAGACAGTTGGGCCACCCTCAGGGACCATGACCCATATCAATAGTATAAAAGGATCAAGAGAAGAAAAAAGAAAGGAATTTGTGAACCGTTGTCTTGATTCTTACTTCTCCTTGAGAAAGAGGAGGGAAGGGTAGTACTACCTCAATAGGACAACTCAGAAACCATGAGATATATCTGCTGGACTAGGTGAGAGGCTGTTGCTATCAGCAGGTGGCAGCAGGGCAGAGAAAAAACACAGGGCTGTTCCACTCTTAGGGACAGTTGTGAAAGAATGCATGCTTCGGTGCACCAATGATGGGCCTCACAGAGAAGACAGACCTGGCAGGGCCATTTATAATTCTGCCCAAGAGAACCCCTCAGAGAACTTGAGTATTCCAAAAAGAAGTTTTATGAGGCATGGATTATCATATTATATAAACTGTAGCCAGAGGTACTTAGCGTGAGGTGGAAGGGATTTCTCTGGAAAGTTCACAAAGTTTCTGATGAAGCATCTATCTGAACATCTATCACTTCGAGGGGCCCATTGAAGATGAAACCTGTACTCACCATGTAAGACTGCCCTTGACGCTAAGCCCTGCTTCTTTCCTAGATTCAACCCTGGGGAGGCTAAAAACTACGGTTAGCAGAGGAAGAGACATGCTAAGAAGAGAAAGTTGATGAAACCCTTCTGTTTCTCCCCCTTTGCATTTGTGAGCAACAAACCTTCAGTAGTAGCCTCAGAGAGGAAAGTTGCATTTGGACTATTATCTTGGGCTGGACAATTTTAATTAGATACAAGGATGGTCTTTAGATTTTAGTGACTGAAGGATATTGTAAACTTTAAATGAGGACAGAAAGCTTACAGGGCTTACTAGAGAAAGAATTTTGTCCAAGGGCAAGAGAAAAAAATTTCCTTTACTGAATATATTTTAGAAGGACAATAGGAGTCCAAAAAATGTGTTTTAATTATATCCCACAAGGCATGTAGGTCAGTTTTTCTGTTATTATAGTTTAGATTAAAAAGGAGAATATGCAAATGGTTTCTTATTGGAACTCAATGTCAGGAAACATAGATGTGTCTTACATAGAAGATCACTGAAAATTGGAAATCTATTAATAACATCATTTACTTTCTCTCAAATCATTTTTATCTCTCTGCATCTCTGTTTTACTCTTCTTTCTCTGCAGATCAGCTTTCTCTGCTGTTCCATGTGACCACTGCATACACATATATAGGTCCTTTCAGTTCAGGCACCAAAGAAATTGATGGGTGTCTCCAAGTTCCATTCTAAATTTCTGTTAGGAGCAAATCTGGGTCCATCTTGACTTGCATGTCGTCTATACCTTATAGGTACCAGGGTGTGTGATTCCAACATGACTGTAGGGATCTGCTATTGTGAATGAGCAATAGGTTCTCTGAAAAGGGAGCAGTTGCTGGTTAGGAATTCCACCTTCATTTACTGCAAAGACATGTACTAATAAAAAGTTTACAGGAAGAATTCTGGGAGTTCAGATGTTGGCACTTTATTTGGGATGTAAGTGTAATTGGGTTTTGCAGATTAAAATATCTTAAGAAATATCAATGGTTGATATGCATATGATATTTTGCATATGTGTTCTATAGTATTTTCTGATAATTAAACATCTTATAAAATTTTTTGGGAACTGTGCTTGTCCTATATTTTAGATATGTCTAGGATTTCTGGGAAAGGAGAACACACCAACCATTAATTATCTGAGAAAATTCATACAAATGTGCTTGACTTGATGCATACTCTTATTATTATTTTGCTGTTTTAATGGCATGGTCTTGTTCTATCACACAGATTGTGTGTAGTAGTGTGGCCATGGCACTATAGCCATGAGCTCCTGGGCTCAAGACATCTTCCTGCCTCAGCATATTTTAAAGATATTTTGGTAGAGATAGGCTCTTGGTATGTTGCTGATGCTGGTCTTGAATTCCTGGGCTTAAGCAATCCTCCTGCCTTCCAAAGCTCTGGGATCACAAGCCTGAGCCACTGGACTTTGCTGTTGAGAATAATCTTGGTTAATTTGACCATCTTACTGTATGTTGTGCATGTAATCTTCTGCTCCCAATTGTAAATATTTTAAGCTGAGGAGAGTTGGAGTTGAGATTTCAGGAGGGCCAGCATGGCTAGGGTTCTCATGGAAAAGATCTTGGCTTACTGCGACCTCTGCCTCCTGGGTTTGAGCAATTCTCCTGCTTCCAGATTCCCAAATAGCTGGGATTATAGGAGTGTGCCACCATGCCCAGCTAATTTTTGTATTTTTAGGAAAGACAGAGTTTAACCATATTGATCAGGCTTGCATGGAACCCCTGACCTCAGGTGATCCACCCGCCTCAGCCTCTCAAAGTGCTGGGATTACAGGTGTGAGCTGCAATGTTGAGCCAAGCCTTTCTACTGTCCCAGCTTTTCTTACGTTTCTAGTTTTCTTATCATAGGGTATTTCTTTCTCCAGGCTTCCAAAAGCTACCCTAGCAATGTGTTAGGACCCATCTTCCAAGGTTCTTGCCAAATTATTAAATCCTGTCACTGAACAGTGTCCCCTTATTGATAAAACCTCCTTTACCCAAGTTTATGCACTACACTCCTGATGTGGTGCCCTAGGCATCTCGTCCCGCACACACTCCTCTGGTTCCTACCGAATCTTTGTCCGTGGACCCTGCAGCTTCTCCTGTATTTCTCTTCTCTTAGCAGGCCAGTTCATCCTTTGCTGGGTCATGCCACAATTTGACCCTATTTATTAGTCTTATATCCAGGAATGGAGGTAGAATGGGGTAGAATCTGAGAAGAGCATGTGTTCTTTTTCAAGGCTCTGCAGCGTCTTCAAGTGAGGGCAGAATACCAAGCTTTAAGGGAGGGGAATGAACCACTAGAGCTGGAGGGGTTAGTAGGATCCGAGGGTTCAAGATTCTTGAGTATCTCAACCCAGATGTCACCATTCCAAGTCTCAGGGTCTCACTTTGGTGGCATACCAGATGGGGTAGAAAATTCAAGTTCTTTTCTCTGGACCTCTTCTTTTCTTATACATTTAGAGTGAAGTCGGATCTTAAGCTATTTCTGCTATCTGGCTGTAGTAAATGAGAATCTCTTTATATGGCTCCAAGGAGGCCCTTAGACTTTTATACTTTGCCTTAAATTTGAGATTAATATCCCTCAGAGTGCCATTAAATTTCTGCAATGCATCAGAGGTAGCCAGCAACAGCTATCTGATTCTATAGTTCTTATAATTACTTTTTCCCCTAAGCCTTTCAAATATCTAAGATACTGAGCCTCCCGGTGTCTTCTGACACACTGATGTCTTGTCTCAATTTGCCACAGGTAAAAGTTTTATTAATTTTACCACTATCTCATGCCAGGAATGAGCAAGCAGTCTTACAGTTATTACCAGCGAAGGGATCTTTATTATCAGCTCTCCAAAATTTCATCCTATAATTTGCTTTCTAGGACCATTTGTAGGACCAGCTTTCTGAAGCTGGATTCCCTGGGAAATTACCTGAGTTGGAGATGCGAGGATATTGTGCAGCACTTTTGGATGCAACAGTTGAAACAAGCAGAATTAGGCTGAGAGAGGAATGGACCTCTATTACAGTTGCAGCAAACTTCGGCGGAATCCTTAGGATACTTTGGACCCAGGATGGTCTTTCAGCATTATTCCAAATTGAGACAAGAGGGCCCAGCCTTTGTAGCTCTAAAGTGATCAGCAGATGGAAGCTGTTTCTTGCAAATAAGTTGCCAGTCAGCCTTCTGCAGG
This sequence comes from Cebus imitator, assembly GCF_001604975.1. NCBI lineage: Eukaryota > Metazoa > Chordata > Mammalia > Primates > Cebidae > Cebus > Cebus imitator. The sequence continues at coordinate 3,279,807 of NW_016107389.1, read as the reverse complement.
TAATTGCTTGAGAGGGACTCAGCTGTGAGCCATTCACAGTCAGGACACCGGCTGTGAGAACAGACTTCGATCTTACCTGATCAGGGCAATACAGTAACCTCCATAAGATTATACATACTAATGCAGTTTATGGTCATTTGTACCCCATATTAGTTCATTTGCTGTAAAGAACAAATCAAATGTGGAATTACTGAATATATACCTTGAAAGAACCTTAACATCACATCAAGTTCAATACTCTTGGTTTTCAGATAAAAACCCAGTGATGCCATTAAGTTCTTCGCTCAGGGGCACAACATATGCTGATGTTGGGTCTAAGGTCAGGTTCTCTGCCTACAGCCTGGTGTTCTTTCACTTTTAGATTCTTTCAAGTGCTAGAGAACTATAATACTTATTGCTTTACACAGTTGAAACTATTAAAATCTAGTCCCCACTGTAACATGCTATGATGTCAACCCCTTCTCTATAGTTTACCCCCAAAGACTATTTATTCTTTCTCCCTCATTTTCTGGAGACAGTTTTGCTTTTTTGTAGGGCCAGGATATTAAATATTAAATAGGTTGAGGTTTTAAGCTCCAACAGGAGATTGGTGTTTATATATATATATAATAGTTTTTTGCTGAATTTTTTTTTTGGGGGGGTAAAGTTGCTTTTTTGTTGTCTGAGCTTAGAAACAAAGAACAGCTAGATAAAAGTGAAAGATCAAGAGCAAATCACCCAAGTTCTCTTCCTTTGACAGTGATTTTTTTCTTGGACTCTCACGAGGTTGGACATTAAGCAAATTCCAGTTAAGGCATGCTCTTCCCAGACAGCGACATTTGTTTCACCCAAGAGGCTGTTTTAAATCTACCTGCTCTCAACAGAGGGGAGTTTTTCCTGAGCTAGGAAAGACTTCAGATCCTTGACCTTACTGCTTGTGATTTCTCTTATTAGTTTAGTCTTTCCTGAAAGAAAGAATTCCCTCTGAAATGCAATTTCTGGTTTTTGGCTGAAATTGTTCCATTTTAACAGCTTTCAATTTGACAGTTCAGTTCAGTAATCTTTTACTGAACATTTATAATGTATGAAGTATTGAACTACAGCTAGCCAAAGATCTAAAGAAATATTACACTATCAAGTAATGCATATTACAAAGGTGTGCACAGGAGCTGTAGGTTCACAGAGGAAGCTCAGGAATAACTTTTCTGTAACTGAGGCATTAGATAAAAAGCTGTGTTATTGCCCTCAGAAGGCTGCAGTTAACACATGCCTGGAGTGGTCATCTAGTTCCCTTAATTAGCATACTAAACAGGAATGATTTATAATGCTAGCTAGCAAATAATTGGACCATGAAGGAGAGGAATACAGAAAGTGAATTTCTGTGCAATACTGTGGGAATCAGGGAGCAGAGGGTTGAGTAAAGCAGGCACATGGCAGAGATAAGCCTTTGTTGGTGAGGAGAAACAAATTGAATGAATAAATACAACCATCTGCTTTAGATGGCAATCCATCTGAGATGTGGGAATAGTCTAAAAGTGAGGAGAGAATCCTGGAATGAAGGATTAACTTGCCTATGTTGCATTATTTTTTTTTACCTGAGGCAAGCCCTGCTTAGTTTAATTTGATAATTATGCAACATTACCTAAATTATGTAACATTACCTAAATCACCTTTGGAGTTTGGAGAAAATGTTAATGTCTTGTTAAAATTATAATTATTGTGTGTTTAGGATGCCTTTCTATAGAGATTGCTTTTAATTAGGATAGTGTTCCAGTTTGTCAAACAGACATTTAAAATATCCTGCTATTATAACATTTACATTTATGTTTGAATTGGTATCAAATGTCAACTTCATTTCCCAGGAAATAACAAAGTGCAAAATTTTGCATTTTTAAAATAGAATAGTATTTTAGAACATCATTATCTATAGTAAAGTGTAGATGGAGTTATGTTTGCTTTCATCAGAGTAGATAATTTACTTTCTTTGGGGGAATGTAGGGGTGAGGAAAAGGGAGAAGAGAGAGGCATGAGGGCGCTTTGTCTCTCTTACCATGTGTCTGCTCCTTGCTTTCCAGACTCATGTTCATTATATTTTTGCCTTTTCTCCATTTTTTTTTAATTTTGAAAAATTCTAAAGAGCACTTGAATACCTTCTTCTAGACCTTCAAATTCTTAACATTTTGAATGTTTGCTTTACATACATGCACAGCTTCCGTGCTCTCTCTCTATTTCTTTCTTTCTCTCTAGTTTTCTTTCAGTATCATTATGGACTCAGAGATTTTAAAAAATATTCAGTGTGTTATCCATTACTGTCATAGTAAGTTTTTATGCTTCAAAGAGTTACAGTATATATGTACACACTTACATATACACACAGGTGCATTTTTCTGGATCATTCGGAAGTTGAACATATCATGATATTTCACTTACTTCAGGCAACTCCTAAATATAAGGGCATTCTCTTATCTAACTGCACTATAACTGTAATGTCATGATTACAGCTATAAAAATGTGATAATTAAATATAATTTAATACACAGTCCATATTTAAATTACCCCAATTGTCCCCCAAAAGCTTTTTATAGCCGCTAATTTGTATGTGTGTCTGTGTGGGCAGGGGAGACACACAGGTCCAGGATTGCATTGAAGTTCACAGATGGCATTTGTCTATGTTGTCTTTTTAGTTTTATCTTTCATAATTCCCCTTGACTTTGTTTTCTCCCATCAGACATTTTTAAAGAACCTGGGTGACTTGCCTTACAGAAGGCTTCATATTTTGGATTTGTCTGGTTGTTACTGCATGGTTATTTTTAGATTAAACATTTTTGGCAAATATGCTTCATAGCGCTATAAATGCTATATATGTTTTTGGTATATATATGAAAATAAATAAAAAATATATATCATATATGCTTATATATATGTCCAATATATATATGTATAGCATTATATATACTTTGCTACATAATATCAGAAGCACCTAATCTAAGGCTGTACAAAATAATAAATAATAATAAATCTATTACTTAGTTAAGGTGGTGGTCACCATATTTGTTAATTTGCAACTAAGCTATCTCTGAACTGATACTCTATCACTGTATGAATTTCCTGTTCCTCCAAACCATTTTACTCAAAAATTTTAGGATTTATTAATGATTTTTCCATGGATCTATTATTAGACTGGGATTTTCAAAAGGCTTTCTGTCATTCCTACAGTTGTTTATAGAAGAATTTCAGTTAATAATAGCTTTTCTTGTTGCTTTGTCCCTCTGTTTCTTTCAGTATCATTAAAGACTTTTTAAAAAGTGGATGTTTTATCCATTACTGTCATAGTTATTTTTGGTATTTCAAAAAGTTCCAAATCTGGCCTTTAGGATCCTTGTTAAACTGGCTTTTATGTCATTTTGTGGTTATCCCACTATTCTTTGAGCATATTCTTGAGTCTGGTACAAGATGTTTTAGAATATTTTCATTCTTTTTCTGCTTAGACCTGGAGTCAGGCATTTCTCTAGGAATTCCTCATTTTTTGGGGGCGAAGGTATATAGAACACAAAGTCTGGGTACTAGGTCTGTTCATTGCTCTAAGGATATTATTATTTCTAGGCCTTTCCATGTATAGAGCAAAACAAACAAACAAAAAATATTTATACTTTCTAGTTAAATCCAACCCCACCAGCTTAGAAAAGATTTATTGTGATGCTAATGGTATCTATTTAAGGTTTTATACTTAATTTTATATTTCTAATGCTCCTTAAAGAGAGCCTCCAAAATTGTATAGGCTTCAAATCCCATAAAAATGTATCTATCCAGTACTTCTTTGTTCCACCATAGGATCTTCCTAATATTCTACTTAGTTAAGGTGGTGATCACCATAGTTGTTAATTTGCAACTAAGCTATCTCTGAGCTGATACTCTATCACTGTATGAATTTCCTGTTCCTCCAAACCATTTTACTCAATAATTTTAGGATTTATTAATGATTTTTCCACAGATCTATTATTAGACTGGGATTTTCAAAAGGCTTTCTGTCATTCCTACAGTTGTTTATAGAAGTTGCAAGTTTTGCAACAGATTACTAATTTCAGATTACTAATATGAAACTACAGTTTCATATTAGTAATCTGTCTTTTTTCGCAGAGAAAACTCTGATTCCCAAAAAGATTAACATAATAACTTACTTGGTTTATCCTATATACAAAATAGTTTCATAATTATAATACTAATAGCAGTACCTACAACAAAACAGCTGAGTAAACTTTAAGACTTTATTGCCATTCTACCTTCCGAATATTCTCCACAAAGAATATGTTTAGGTACTTGTATTAAATTTTACTTTGTGTGCTTGTGTTATCAATTTGATAACATATTAACTTCATTTGCATGTGCTTGTATTTAATTGTATATTGTTTTTCATTCTCTTAACTTAATTATTCTAATTATGTAAAATATTTACATGACCCCAACTCAAAATCATAAAAATAGAAACATCTCACACCTCTTCTTATTCCCTCCAATCTGTTCCCACCCATCTTCACGCTCCTGCTCCATGTCACATTATCCCCGACTACTCCTAAGGGGAAGAGCAACTGCATGCCTTGTTTTTCTTTGCCATACTCAAATAACTTGCTTTATTTTCTTTAATAGTATCTCTCATTCCATAACATAATTATGTATATTTTATTGTCTGTCTCCTTCACCTGGAATATAAGTTCCATGACAATACTTTGTTTCATTCACTGCTCTATCCTAAGAACTTAGAATAGTCCTTTGCCTAGTAGGTACTCAAAACATATTTATTGTGTGAATTACATGGATAACATTTTTATTTATACAGATGGGAACCACTCTATCAGACTGTTGCAAAACTTGCTTCTTGGAGATCATTCCATATATATTGCTCCTTCATTTTTAAATGGCTGCATAATATTCCATGGTGGGGCTATACATTATTTAACCTGTCCTCTACTGAATGGAATCTAGGTTATTTTCAGTCTTTTGCTAATAGACACTGCTATAATGAATGTCCTTTTACATATAGTTATGTTCATTTTTATATTTAATATATTTCAAATACTAATATTCAACAAAATTGGTGTTTAATGAAGAAGGAAAAATTTAGATCTGTTTTAAAAAATAAACATGATTTCAAAGACATTTTCTACTTATGATAACTTTTTTTAGATTAGTCTGTTTAGTTATAGAAGTACATATGGGTTTTATGCATTTTAAATCATAGAGCATATGGGTGCAAATGCTTGTGAAGAATAGAATTAAATGATTTCTATGGTCTTACATGAGTCAAATAACAGTATAGTGCCCTATGTTCTTTAGGCTCTTAGAGAATATGCTAGACTTGTTTCAATATTCTTTTCCCTTGCCTTTAAAACTATTAATAAAAAAAGATAGAAGTTATTTGAAAGAGTATTTATATCTACATTTAGTATTACATATTTTTAATTTACCCGGATGTGTATGGCAACATTAAATTATTATCATAAATTTTAGTTTTGGAAATAGTGGAATAGAAAATATTCTCAATTCACTATTGAGGGCAACATTCTTTACTCAATTAATTTAATTTAGATATGAAAATAGCTTTCTGTGAATGGTTGAAAAAGACTAAATTATGGTAAAAATGGAGTTAAAAGTTTGTGAATTCTGAATATTTTAAAAGAGATTTATGAAAACTTCTGCTCCTGGAATATTTGTATAGTATTGTTCAGAGGAAGAAAATTTTACTAAATGATTCCTAAGATTTCACCAAGTCCTATACATTTAGGATTGTAATTTTAGATTTATTTTACAGGTTACCATAATTTGGGGGCTATATATTTTTTAAAAACAGCTTTTTTGAGGTATAATTTATGTCATAAAAGCCATCAGTTTAAATATACTTTTGAGGTTATGTAGTTTTAAAAACTTTTTTTTAATATAGTTTTCAGGTAAAGAAATATTTGATTACGCTATTGTACTAATTTCTGGTTTCGTTATTACATACTCGTAAAATAGTGTATCAGTGTATAACTATAGGCAAAATGTATTTTCGTAAACTACAAATGGACATAATTTTACCAGGAAGAAGAATGGCTATTTTATAATGCATCTATTTCCTCTTGTGCAATATGAATTCTAGTCGGCAATATGGCAATGTCTCCAGAATTAATGTTTTCGGCAGTTTTCCCTCTCTTCGCACAGAATTTTAGATGGTGTCAATTTTTAACACTTTTTTCTTGTTTAGCTTAACGAAATTTCCTTTCTTTGTTTTTAATATTATTCTACCTCAAACAATTTATAATTGCATGATATTTTTTTCTTTAATCCGTAACAGTTGACGCTTCATGTTTGCAATACAAAAAAATTGAATAAATACATTTTTAACTTTTATTACTATGCAATTTTGTAAATGTACCTGCATATGATATATTGCTTTAAAACATATTATCTTTCTGTTGTAAAATTTAGACTGCTTTCTTACATTCTAACTAGAATTTAACCAAATCTGCAGCTGCTGCATTTGTTTCATAAAACAATTTATGTATTGGGAAAGAATCTCTATTCTGTGAGCTTCAATTGACTCTAAATTTTGTCTTTCATCTTTTTTAAAAACATCATTTTTTTTTGTATTTGAATACTCAGAATGATTCACTTTTCCTTTGTATGTGCCGACTACTCAGAAATTAATTTTTTTCTTTTGTCTCCAATGAGGAATTAACCAAGTCAATGAGGTGATGAAAGATCACTGTGGACATTAGATATAACACAGACAATGACATGGAAATTGGTGATAGTGTTCTGGAAATCACAGCTACTTTATTTTTCGAGGCTCAAGTGCAGAGGTGTGTGTGGTAGGGTGTAAATAAGCAGAAGAAGATAGAGAAATTTTTTTGATAGTAGATGGGACACTGCTGAGAATTTTAATCAGGGAAGATGTAATAATGGGTAAGTGATTTGGAAGAGAATGAGGTCAAAGTAAGGATCTCAACAAGACAACTGTTGTAATTTTTTAAAGTAAATATTAATAAGAAATGAAAGGACTGACCTAAGATAGTGATCATTGGTACAGATTGGTACAGGACATTGGTACCAGGGATAATAGATATAAGAGACAGCAAGGAGAAAGTATCAGATAAATATCTCTAAACTTCCCCAGCAATATAATAAACTAAGCAATATACAAAGTTTCCCATGCCTATTGCTTAGTTTATTATATTGCTGGATGTTGTCCTAATTTTAAATAAACTTTTAAATAAATTAGGACAGCATTCAGCAATATAATAAACTAAGCAATACACATGGGAAACTTTCCTGCTGCAAACATGTGAAAACAGTGGCTGTAATACAGCAGTTGAAAATATGTAACTGAGCTTCAAAGAAAAGAAGGAAGGCATTAAAAAGACATTATGGGAGACTGTTGTTTTAGACTGAGCTCCTGCACTAGGCCCCAACAGACCAGACCAAACCAAAATGAAGTCACTTATGCTAAATGCCATGTATCAAACTGAAACATTAAGGAAGCAGATAGATCCCCAAACAGACCAGGTTTTCCTGAAAACAGGAGATTGCATTCTACTTGATTCAGCAAAATGAGGAAGTCTCTGCTTTTATCCTTACAAAAAAAGTAACCTGAAGTAACCTGAGGTTAACTAATCAGCTTTTTTCCTATTCTGTTTCCTTGTTCCCACCTGACAAAACCCATGATTTTGCTATTACCTAGAAAAAAGATCTCATTCTATTTTGTAGAATGGAGGCTGCCTTGATTTCTCAATCACAAATAAAAGCCAGTTAGATCTATTACCAACTTTGTTGTGATTTTGTCTTCTGTCATATATGAGTGGTTGCTATGTTACTCAAAGAAATATGGGCCCTTAAACCTTTTGTTCAACTTCACAATACATATTCACACTTTTTAAGGCTAGTATAAGGCCATTGTTCCTAGGCAATATTCAACTTATGTCAAGGGAACATTACTTATGTCAAGAGAACATTACTTATGTCAAGAGGACATGTGTCAAGGATAATTGAAGCCCTGATGATCAACTTGGCTTGGACAAATTGAGGAGAGTTGAAAAATTCTCATGAGAGAAATGCTACAGAGATGGACTAACACCGAGGTCCTTAGCAAAGGGTTCAGGCAGCTGGTTGCCTGTGTTTCACTGCAGAACTTGCCTCGGTTTTCAGATAATTCATAAATTGGTGAAGAGAGAGAGTGTGTGTGTGTGTGTGTGTGTGTGTGTGTGTGTGTGTGTGAATACCCTCTTTGGTGCTTTGCAGGCTACTGCTTACCTAAGGAAAAGAAACAAAATTTACTGTTTACAAATTGTCTAGTTTGTCTGTTCACAAACTCTCTTTTTCACTTCTCTCCATTTTTGTCTTTGATGAATGAATTTGTTCTATTTAGTGGTTTCACTTCTAAATAGCATGCTAATAGCATGCTAATAATTAATATATTAGGTCTTAAAATTATTCTTTGACATTTTCTAAACTTGTTTTGAATTCGTGAAACTCTATTATGTCTGGAAACCAGTTGTGCTAGAAAAACAGGCTTGAAAGGAAAACCAGAGATGTTGCAGGAACAATAATCACCTTCCTTCCTTTTGAAAATTAACGACTAGATGAGTTAATGACCTTAAAATTTTAGGACCATCAGTTTCCCCATGTTTACATTAATCCTTCCAAAATGCCCAAGACTAAAATAATTAGCATTCAAATAAAAGCAGAAATAGTGGGATCCAATAGGATGTTGGCAAGATGTCAGAGATAGCGTTTAGAGTGAAAATTATGAGAAAACGCTGAATGTATGTGATAAATTGCTTGGCATATAAAAAGAACTGAAAGCAAGTAATTACTGGAGTAAAAAGAGGAGGGGAACAGAAAATAGCAGAGATTATCCAAAGAAATAATGAATGGGTAGTTCAGTTTCATTCAAGGTGGGCAAAAAAAATTCTCTCTTAAAATAATATTGGGAAATAGCATACATTTATTCCTGGTGGAAATTTCAGCCATGTTTCAATATTGCAAAGCTTTTTGACACCATTTGTAATTTGATGCAGGACTTCAAAATACAGTGTTACCCCTGATTAAATGAGCCTATAAATTGTGGAGCCATAAAGGGTAAGATTCTGGAGAATTCTGTAGCTACGAACCTTGACTGCTATTACAGCCTCATTTTCAATGTCATGATAGTAAATTAACACGAACAATTTTTGTGTGTATGGTAGACCCAAAGGAAAGCAAATACACATACTGTTGAAAATTCAGACAAATTAGAGAAAATACAGGATAAACTATCTTCTCATTCCCTCAAATCCAATCCGATTACAACACATCAAACTGAAGGAAACAAGTATGCAGCTTCTTCTCAGGAAAACATACTGCATGATGTAGAGTAAAATGGCATTAGCAAGAAGTCAACGATTTGTGAAATTTGAAAAAAAAATTTAGCTGATTTACTTATGCTGGACCTGTCGTTGGGAATATGGGAAGAATCTAGTAATCTAAAAATTGTCATATTTTGAAGAAGACTATTGGAAATCTGACTAGACCACTATTTGATTTAGAGTATAAGAAAATTGGATGTAGAATATAAAGGGAGCCTGGAGGGCAATTATGTGTGTAGATTGAATATTGTCACAGAATTGTACTGAATCACTCCTTAGCACTCAAGCAAATGATTACCAGCAGACAACGACGCATTTGAAATTCACTCCATGTTACTTTGAAACAAGTTCTAAGGCAGGCCATAAATCTCGTGTGTATGTTTAATGTAAGCATGGGTCTTTCATTTTTATTTTTTGGCATCATCTTAGTGATTCTTTCATTCTTAAGTTACCAAATCATAAAATCAGAGTTGGAAGGACATCTAGGGATGTCAACTAAATAACTTTTCTGCATCAAGTTACCTACCTTTTGTGTAAACATTTCCAGGAACAAAACATTTTACGACTCCCCCAAGGAGATTGTTAAATCATTCTAATGCTTATAAGCCCTAACAGCCAGGAGTTGTGTTTCCATATGGGCATTGTATTTGCCCTAATTCTTCCCTTCTCTGCTTTCTTCTTTCCCACTCCATCTGGATTCTTACTTTTTGTGCCTATATTTCTTTATTCAAATAAATCTGTTTTCTTTCTTTCTCCACCCCTATTTAATGTTTTTTTTTCTAACATCTCAGCACCACATTTGTTTTTCTTGTGTCTCTTCTGAGTAACCCCAGATCTTTGATATTTTGTCCTGAATCCTCAATAAGTTTATTTTATTTGGGATTGAAAGCAAATCAACCGAAATGTTACGAATCAAGCAGGGAGAAAAATGAGATATTGGGAAGTGTGAATATCTAAAGGGCTATTTTCACCAACTGCAGGATTTTAAGACATTCTTGGAAGCTTAGGAGAACCTTAGTGGGGATGGCTGCCAAGGTCTCTTTCAGGTTTACTAACCCAGGCAAATTGTTGGGAATACTTCTGGCCAACATCTTATTAGCATATACAAAGCTCTCTGTTGGAACTACTACAGAATCAATCAGAGTTTATAATACTTTTTAAAAAACATGGCTGAGGGATTCATTTAATGAATTGAATTTTAGTGTGTTTTTGTTCTTGTAGGGATTGCCTGTAAAATAATAACAGGTGGCATGTTAAGGCCATGGAAGACTTTGCACTTTAAGAGACATTCATTTAGGTATATGTTTTCTATCTAGTAGGTTACCACATCACTTTGGAGGTTGTAGCATACCTCAAATTCTAATTTTGTAAGTCCCACAGAATTATCTGAAGAATAATCTTTGCTCAAAAAATTTAGAAGCACTATTTGAATGAATTTATGAACAAATCCAGTGGTTCTTCTTTTGTGCCCTAAATTCTTGATTTTATTTATGTTGATGATACTTTGGAGTCCTGCTGAATTTTCACCATCAAGGCAGTCCCTTGATTTGCTTAGCATAAGTGGATATTTTTGTGCTAAGTGAGGAACACAATTATTCTAAAAGTCTCAGCTCCTGATAGCTATAGGATTGTATTCTAAAAAGGGATTATACATATTCATCAATTTTGTGGATAAAAATAAAAGAAGTATTTTTAATTTATCATATTTTATCAATATAACTTACATAGACTATTTGTGCTTATGGAATTATTCATTGCAGGATGCATTCAGCAAAATATCAATGTCTGTCAGACAATTTTATGATAGAGCCATTGCAGAAAGACAGATTACTGTTTTAGATGACCCAAGAATGACAGCATTGAGAGTTTGAAATCAGAGCTCAATTGCACTGGACAAGTGTTTTAGGAAGTATGCAAATAAATCAAGAGGCTAATTTAAAGAAGTAAATGTACGATTTAATTGGAGTATGATGAGGTTAGCTATGATGGATATCAGAATAAAAGCCACCCCCTTTTTTTCTAAAAGTGTGCAATGAGTTTGTGTGTATATGTGTATGCTCTATCCTATAAAATGAGAAGTTATGATGAATATGAAATAAGATGAGTGCTATAGTTATACACATGCTTAAAAGAACAATCTTTTTTATGCTGTCAACCCATAAAGTCTTAGTTGAAAATGAAAGCTGTATCCTATTGTTTCTGCCTGGGTCATTACAAGTCTACTTTCTACATTAGGAGTTGGAAATTTTTTTCTGCAGAGATCCAGATAGTAAATATTTTAGGCTTTATGGGCCATCTGGTCTCCATTGTAGCCACTCCTCTGCTGTTATGGTACAAAAACAGCCATAGACAACACAGAAATGACCGCTACAGTGTTCCAACAAAACTTTATTTTCAAAATCAAGTGGCAGGTGGGATTTTGCCCATGGACTGTAGTTTGCAGACCTCTGTTCTAGGTTTTTGATTCATGTTCATCAGACAGCTCTGACTGTTTCACAGACACCTGGATTATTTCAAATTCTGCTTTAAGGATATTTTTAGAAGAATTTTCAGTCCTTTTCAATCTATGTCCAGCCCATTAGAGCCTTATTGAAGTAAGTTTTCCTTCAATGCCAGATAGTATCCAATTGGGAGAATGAGATACTACTTTTCTTCCTTAAGTGCTAGAATTACTTCCAGAGAAGGTCAACCATGTGTGGCAGAAAGAGCAATGGCAAAAGATTCAGGAAACTTGAGAACCACAGGCCTTGGTTTCCTCTGTGGTAAAGGAAGATATTGGCATAGACCTTATACAAATTCTTAAACAGCTCTAGGATTTTTTAATGTTAAATTAAGATTCTTGGCAAAGTTAATTTTGTAGGGAGTCTCAGATCACTGTTTCACTTTTGAGCCACTTTCCTCAGACAGAAAAGCAGTAGATGCTGGTAACTTTTGAAGTGAAACACATTTCCTGTTTCTACCTGAAAAATCGATAAGAATGATCACATTTGTTGGCATCTTTTAACACAGTTTTTGTGTTCATCATATATGCGTTACTTACATGCATGACAGTAACATCTCCCTCGAGGATACCTGTAGATCAGATCGACCCAGGAGCATTTTTTCTTTTAATTAATTAATTTGGGATGGTGTCTTGCTCTGTCACCCAGGCTGGGTGCAGTGGCTCAATCTTGGCTCACTGCAACTTCTACTTCCTGGGTTCAAGCAATTCTTCTGCCTCAGCCTCCGAAGTAGCTGAGATTACAGGTGCTGGCCACCACGCCTGGCTAATTTTTGTATTTTTTAGTAGAGATAGGGTTTCAACATGTAGGCTAGGCTAGTCTTGAGTTCCTGACCTCAGGTGATCCGCTTGCCTTGGCCTCCCAAATTGTTGGGATTACAGGCATCAGCTACCATGCTCGGTCTGCATCTTTCTTCTTAAAATGTGTAGCTATAATACACATTTTTAAAAAGTTAGCTTATACTTTGTAATGTAATATACTTTATCATTTCTAAAGAGCACATGTATTTTTACATTGTAACGTGAAAAATCGGAGTGTATCATACAATTGCTGTGATTTAGGTAGATATTGTGATGTTCTTATTGTATATACATATACATAGAAGCTATTGGTGTGTATTTATAAATTTTCTGTAGCTTGCAAGGGAATCCAAGAGACCATAGTGAAGCACAATTCTTAAAAATGACATTTCACTAAGGCTGTTGACAGCTAAGATAATAATTTTATATAGAGAATTATGAATCTCTGTAACTGATGTATCTGTAATTCGGATTCTAGATGTGAGAAAATTTTAGAAATACTCAACTAATTTATTTTATTCATATTTCTTTTTACATACATGCTTGTGATGAATGGAAAAATATGTGTTTAATTTTAAATGAGCATTTTTAGTAATATAAACTGCAAGTGAAAAAAAATATTATGATATAATTTAATTGGCATTATTTTGCCACTCAGTGGTACATAAAATAATAGTATGTTTTTATAGTTGATGGCATGTTAGATTTATAAACACAATATTATTGAGTATGGTGGGAAATGTTTGATAAGAATTAGCAGAAAGAAATGCAAATTAAAAAAATAAGTAAATTACAGCAGAAACCACACTTTATTTTGCACGTCAGCATTGAGAGAGGTAAAGGATGATAAAAAATAAATTGAAATCTTTATGTATGTCTGAGTTGTAAAAAATTATAACAACTGTGGAAAAACACATTTTCCTCTGCTCTCACACCATAGCAATCAACGGAGTAAACTTCTGTGACCAAATATATGAGACTTTTTCTGACCAACAAGAAAGAAATCAATTCTGTAGCAGATACCAGCTGGGTATTCTCTAATTCAATTCCATTCTGAAACTTCTACCTGGGGATAGTGTGTGATCCCAAAAGTTGAGCTTTGTTCCTCAAGACTGCCTCTTCAGTTCAGATGCCAATCAAATGGTCCAAGTTGTTTTGCCTGTGCTTCTAACCAACTGGCTTAAATTGTATTTTCCATGACACCGCTTCTTGGGTATAACTAATTAGTTAGAGCAGCTCACAGAACTGAGGGAAATGCTTTTGTTTACTGGTTTATTATAAAGGATATTACCAAAGATACAAATGAAGAGATGTGTAAAAATAAGTAAATCAAAATTAAAGCTGTTGGAACTTTATATTATTTTGAGTCTTAAAAGAATGCTATTGATTAGGGGACCTGAGTCACAAGACAGGCAGCTGTAACCTACACAGCTGTACCTTTTTTTTTTTTTTGACAGAGTCTTGCTCTCTTTACCCAGGCTGGAGTGCAGTGGCACGATCTTGGCTCACTGCAACCTCTGCCTCCCAGGTCAAAGCAATTCTCCCTGCCTCAGCCTCTTAAGTAGCTGGGATTACAGGTGCCCACTACCATGTCCAGTAGCTAATATTTGTATTTTTTTTGGTAGAGATGGGGTTTTGCCACATTGACCAGGTTGGTTTTGAACTCCTGACCTTATGTGATCCACGTGCCTTGACCTCTCAAAGAGCTGGGATTACAGGCATGAGCCACCATGGCCAGTGGCAGCTGTAACTTTCATTCCTCTGATTATAGATTAGCCTTTTTTTCACCTACATTGTTTTGTAAAATGTGGTAAAAGACTAAGGAGCACCAGAAAATAACCTTTTCCTCTTCACGGTTGATCTTCATCATAGATTAACTTCCCTCTTCCCTTACACAAAGACCTTATGACTTTCATATTGTTTAAGATGGAGTGTTAAATATACTCTTTTAAATAGGAAAAGGAAACAGCTGTAATTAATCAAATTGCTGTAACTCATAAATCAGGCTTGTATGAAAAATGTAGTATAGTAACCTGGATAAATTTCTTTGTTTTCTGCCTACATAAGCAAGATCTTAACTTTTCAACTTTGGAGCAAAGACCCCATTCCTTTGGAGTATTTGCTGTCTGAATGGCTATTCTCAGATTTGCACTTGAATAAACTCTTTTAAGTTGGATTCTGATCCTTTTGATTATTTCAGGTTGACAAATGCATAGGGCGAGGGACAGGAAGTGGCACAGAGCTTCCATGCTTTTCCCAGGGGTGCTACTCTTCAGGAACCTTCCTGTGTTTGGCTATCCAGAAGCTCTCCCAACCATGTCTTCTTTGGGTTTTTATGAAGGATTTATTACATAGGCATGTTTGATCAAACTATTGACCATTGGTTATCAATTTAACCTTCCGTCCCTCTTTTCTCCCCAGAGTTTGTGGGGTGGGGCTAAAAGTCCCAACCCTGTAATTATACCTTGGTTTTTTTCAGGGACAAACCCCTGTATGGAAGCTACCTAGAGGCTGCCAGCTACCACTCAAACACATTAGCATACATAAAAACATCACTTTGGAGATTCTAAGAATTTTAGGAGTTGTATGTCAGAAAACTTGGGGTCAAAGACCAAATATGTGTTTAAAATATCACAATATGCTTCTATCAATGAGAGACACATGAACTAAGATTACCAGAATTATGCAATAAAGCCTCCTGAAGAACATGGACCTTACCTGTGTTTGCATCAGTGTCCTGATTGTACAGAACAATGCCTGACACAGAGCGGCTGCCCATTATTTTTTGTTGAGTGTGAATGAGGATAAGAGGACCTCTTGAGCAAAACTGGTACATAGGAGATGATAAATCTATGCAGCCCTTCATGATGATATGAAGAGTTGGGGAAAGTGCCCTGGTCACATATGTAAGTCTTTTTTTTGTCTCTGAAGGATTACGAAGGTTTATTAAAAAGTTACTCTCACCCTTGATCTCTGAATTCATATTTGACAAAGAAACATGAGTCAACAGCACTGATATTCAGAATTGTATGCATTTGTACCAAAACTGTGGCCTTGACAAAAGAAGCTATCTAGCTTGAATTAAATGAGAACCAAGTATGAGTTAGCATTGAACTTAAAAATAATCCGTCAATTCAAATCCGAGCAAAACACTTTCTAATGATGTTCTATGATTGAGCAATTCTTTACACATTGGCCTTAGAGAAGAAATAAAAGGCTTGAGGATATCAGTTTCGATATCAACTTTGATAGAAGCAGATGCTAACTACACAGCATCCTTGCAGAACTTTTCCATATGGTCTCCGGTATGTTTTGTTCCTGCAACTTTTAGTCTGGAATACTTTGGGAAGCTTAGGTGTCATCACCACCCAAGCAAAACCAAATTCTTACAAAACTCACAAAAGAATATATATATATATATTCTTTTAAAAAGTAAATTTATTGCTCTAGATATATATATGTATATCTAGAGCAATAAATTTACTATATATCTATATTTATCTAGAGCAATAAATTTACTTTTTAAAAAAGATGTTAAGGTGTTGAGAAAAAAGCCTTGCTGGGTATTCAGAAATTTGGTGTGTGTGTGTGTGTGTGTGT
>NW_016107389.1:3241380-3263298 GCF_001604975.1 Cebus imitator | reverse complement strand
AAAATACTATATATACTATATACTATATATATGCATATATATATATATATATATATATAGTTCTTAGCTTCCTCCAATATATCATTATCTAATTCTAAGTCTTTATTAAGCTTCTGTTTTGACATTCTACACTGTAGGAATAAACACATAAAAACACAAAAAATGTACTTAGGGTTTGATTGAGAAGCTGATGGTAATATACATTAAGAAATTAGAATGTTGTTCTGTATATAAGGGTTAAAAGTTTGTGGGAGAAACTTTAAGTGAGATAGAAATGCTAAGGTGTGAAAGATTAGTGAGGGCAAGCGTTTTCACTGAAGCCTTCTTGGAGGAGGTGAATCTTCATCACAATTTTGATAGACCAAGATAGAAGGGTTGACTATTTCTATCAAGGAGGCTGAGTGAAATATCATAGTTGGAGATAGTTTACATTGATGTAAATGGCCAGAACACCATGGAGGAACAAATATTTAGCTGAATAAAATAAAGCCATTGAAAGAATAACGTTCCACAAATAGCAGTGACATGCATACCAGTGCTCCAGTGCTGGTCAGTCAATGGTGGACAAGATAGATGTGATCCCTTTCCTCATGAAACTTATACTCTAGTTGGGTTCAGCAAACAAAACAAAACAAAAACCCAGTAAGCAAAGAACTATTGGAAGCAAGTTTGTGGTAAGTCATAGTAACGACAACAACATCAACAACAGCTAGATGCTGTAGCAGTCAGTGCTGGAGGTTGAAGGACATTTTAGGTAGGCTGGTTAGGGATGGCACCTCTAAGGAGTTGACTTTGAACCAGTACCTAAAGAAAGAAAAAGAGCTAGATAAGGGAATAGGCAACAAAGAATTTGTTGGGTTCAAAAAACTAACAGAATTTGAGAGCCTGAAGCAAAGTGAGAAGGGGACAAATGGTTCAAGGTGAACTAAAAAAGGCAGGTAGGATCTAGATCTAGATCATGCAGGATATTGAAGCAGAGTAGAGAATTTGAATTTTGTTTGAAGTGCAATGAATGGCAATTTTTTGGAGACCAAATATGACCAAATCCAATTTATGTTTTTAAAAGGTTCCTTTGGTTTTTATGATTATAGGAGATTTTTTTTTCATAACCACTACCACCACTGTCATCATCATCAAGCTACCTTACCATACACCACAGCACTTACCATGTATCGCATAATATTCTATGTACTTAAAAAATGGTGACTCATTAATCCTACTTCAGCCCCATGAAGCAGGTGCTGTTATTATTCTCTCAATTTAGAGTTAAAAGTAGTAAGGAACCAGGAGGTTAATTATTTTGTCCAGGTTTACACAATTAATAAATGAAAAGTCTAAGCTTTGAGCTGAGGCAATTTGTGCTCCTCATCACTGTGCAGTTCTATAAGCAAAAACCAGGAAATAATATAGGCTTGCTGTAATCCATGAGAAATACGTTAGTATCTTGAACTTGGCAGTTGAACAGACAGAACTTGGTGATAGATTAGAAATTAAATTTTTAGGCAGAGGTGGCAATAATAAGGGAGAAGTCAAGAATGATGCCTAAGTTTCTCAAGCTGGGTTACAGGAAACCATAAAAGTGAGATAGAGAAGGCTTGTGTTGATGAACATGAATATGAAACATAATCATTTTGAGAAATGTAGTGATAGAAGATGCTTGTTTAAGAAGAATGCATTTGACATGGGATATAATGAATCAGAATTTTAAAGGAGTGAAGGATATGTCATCTCAATAAATGATGAATTGGTAAATTGATTATTTTGAGTTGAAAACATTGGAAAACTTGCAGTTACAGAAACAGGTAGATGACTTGTCTTTTCTTCATACAGCAGGCGGTAAAGATTCCTCTGGGAAGTGTACCCTCAGAGTACCAGGGCAAGAAAATAGCCCTTATCATCAGAGACTGGGAATTGAGGGCCACAATGGACCTGAATAAATATATTTTCCAAAGTACCCCTTATCTTCCTGTGTATCTCCTCATGACTATCCTAGAAATCTACTGTTTCTAGTTAGATCCCATTTATCCTGTCATTTCTTCTCAAATTTATTATTCTTTGTCTAAGAAGTATAAAAACATCTTGCTTTGACCACTCTAGACTTCACTCTTTTGTGAAGATGCCCATGTACATGTAAAACTAATAAAATTTGCATGCTTTTTTCTTGTTAATCTGTCTGGTGTCAATTTGGTTTCTAAATTCAGCCAAAGAGCCCAGATAAGAGCTAAAGGAGAGATTGGAGGTGATCTCTTTCTCACTCCTCTACAATTACAAAATCTGAGAGTCAAGAAGGTTTGGAAGGAGGCTGCTGCAAATAACTCTTCTGTGAGAAGCTGGGGGGTTTGCATCATGGAATTTATATTATATAGACAATTTCTGCAAATATCCCTTCAATGTCAAGCCAACAAAGTAAAATATCAAGGGCTTTCATCTTAAGAGGGGGCTAGTTTTTAGGATAATTTTTCTAACAGTCTTTTGAGATTTATTCCTGTTTTCATTTTGAGCAAAATGATTTCAAAACATGACATTAAAAAGTACCAGATGGCAACAAAAATTAAAATGTTTGCTTTCCTTTATTTAACACATATTGAGTGTTAATTTTCTGCATTCTACAGAGATATCTACAGATAATTATGCTTTGTCACTGCCCTGCAGGAATTTGCTCTCTGCAGCAGATAACATTAACATGCCATTTCAATTTCACACAGGACTAGGTCACATAAAGTCAGAAGCTGGGAAAAGTGCTTTTTTGAGGGGGACTTTAAATGTTGTTTAAATAAAGCAAGAAGCAGAAGAAGCTGGAGGTAGATTTGGGGGTGTGTGAAATGAAATCCGTATGCTTCCGTATCAGACAGCTCGTGAAACCTGGGGTGTGGGGGGGCAGTGTAGGACCAGAAAAGGGGAAGATTGTAAATGAGCCAATAATAAACTAAGTAGGAGTGGTCAGGCCTGAGTGGGGTGGCACCAGACATATACAATTCAGAGTCTTTTTAGTGGCACTCTTGGGGAAAGAGGCTGAACATTTTTGGCTACGATCCTAAGAGCCGGGAGCTATTATCGCACCTCAGAGAAGAATGTGACATGGTGAGAGTGCTAAATAGAGAAGAAAGCTATGTTTCCCGAGATTATTGCTGTCAGGTAAAGAGAAATTGTAGCTGCCTAGGTGAGAAGTGGTCAAGTTTTAGGTGAAGACAGTGGCAGACAAAGGAAAGGAAGATACGCAATTATCCAACTATAGCATTTTAGAGCTGGATGATGCCTTAATCATTATCTCCCAGATGACAAATTGTGATTACATCATTCACTATTTGAGTGACATTGAGCCAGCTTCCTAATATCACTGAGAGCCCATTTTGCTAATTTGTAAAATAGTGTCCTGGGAATGTTGTGAGCCTCCACTGAGATAATGTATGTGTGTTGTAAACCACAACAGATAGTAGATAGGAAAGGTATAATTACAGGAGTCGTTTGGAAAAAAAAGAAGTGATAGGTTTTGGCAATAGATTCCATGTGCAGAGTGAAAGAGATGAGTCAGAGTTTAGTCATTAACACATTCTGTTCTCTTTTGGCCATATGTATTTATGAGACTCTATAAATGAAGATTAGCATTCACTAAGAGGCATATTGGTAAAACAGTTTTCTATGTTGGCCTTTTGTACTATAACTCTCAAACACTTCATAGCTGAAAAATCAGTCATTTGACTCGGTTTTGTCAGTTTAGCACAAGCATCAAATCATTTGTTCCTCTTTTACCTTTTGATCCACATAGGATTTGAATAAGGTACTTGATTTTGTATGGAGGCCTCGGCCTTGCTCTTCAGTGTCATCTTTGGATACTCTCGTCATCTTCATCAGCTATGCTTTACTTGTGATTGCCTGTGTCGGAAGTTTATTTATTTATCTTCTGTATTTATTTTTGAGACAGAGTCTTGCTTTGTTGCTCAGGCTGGAGTGCAGTGGGTGATCTCGCCTCACTGCAATCTCTGTTTCCTGGGTTCAAGCGAATCTCCTGCCTCAGCCTCCTGAGTACTTGGACTACAGTGCCCGCTACCATGCCTGGCTAATTTTTGTATTTTGGTAGAGACAGGGTTACACCATGCTGGCCAGGCTGGTCTCAAACCCCTGACATCAGGTGATCCTCCCGCTTCAGCCTCCCAAAGTGCTGGGATTACAGGTGTGAGCCACCATGCCTGGCCAGGAGTTAATTTTTTTAGCAAAGTATTTTATAGAATCATTATGTAGCTCTTGTTTCAGATGCACCATTCCAAAAAGAGTCCAAGTGCTGCATTGTAGCTTGCTCAAAGAAACCATGAAACGGAATCTCTCCCACAGATAGGAACCAGAAGACAAAATTACCTATTTAGGTACACACACTGCTGCCAATGTAGGGAAAGGATGTTTTATTTACAAAAGGAAACAAAAAAGAAATTCTAGTTTATTGTCTGATAAGCCTGTTGACAGTTTGCTTTCACGTTAGCTAAAGATGTATTTAAGATTCGTCAATTCTGAAATCTCTATTTTTCCTTGCAAGCCCCTAATACCTACATAGCATGTTCTTACAACCTTATGACATGATTTCTCTTGAATAGGCAAAAGAGAAATAGAAAAGTCTTGTGACAACTATTGGTACCCAGGTGAATATCCTTTTAAGGCCTAAATGGAAAGGATAGATTGTAAGAGGCAGATATACTCAAACAAACCTGTATGTGCCCACTTGTTAGATTTAGAAGCAAGGTTAACAGGTTCATATGCACCACCCTGCAAGTCTCACACAGCATCCTGCCTCTGTGGCCTTCTATTGAGCCTGAGTATTTGATTCTACCAGCTGGAAATATATATATATTTTTCTGACTCATTGTAAATTTATGGAGGCAGAAGAATTATTAGGAAAAATAATTTTGTTAAGTAACAGTGCTCCCTGGTACTCTCTCCAAATCTACACAGGGAGATGAAATCCAGTTTGGGGAATATTTAACAACATCTCTTAAACATTAAATAAAAGAGCAAATCATTCTGGTTCCTATAGAAACCTCAGACTGATGGAAGACCTTAAACTTGAGCTCAAAACAGGACAAACTTGTTTTTCTTAGCTACATCTAAGAAACTGATTTGCCTACCTGTCTATCAGGATCCTGTCACTCAACAAAATTATTTTTCCTGACAACACTTCTGCCTCCAAAAATTTAACACATTCATAAAGCACTTCTACCCTCCCTCCCTGTGATTATTCTACTTAATTTTATCATACAAGTATGCTCGTTTGTTCTGTCTGCAATCTCTCCATCATCCAAGAGGTTTTTTTATTCATTCAACAAACGTGTGTGTTCCCTCTGTGAGATTCTGTGTTAGACTCAGTGTTTAAATTATAATTGGCTTGCAATGCTAGATAGTAAAATAGGAATCATCTGCCACAGAAGCAGAAAAAAATATCGAACTTGCACAATTGTGAATTTGTAATTTTGAAAAGATGGGATCTGTTCATGAAGTGGCAAGGGGTCCAATACAAGTACATTGTAGTTACCAAGCAACCAGAGATGAGTTTTCTGATTTCCATGCCAGAACATGAGGGTATTCTGTGCCATGTAAAGCAAACTCGAAAATGTGCCATCTCACCTTCCTTCAGTCTTCTTGAGTTCACCTGCAGGTGCAGGATGAAACAGCTTCTGTAACATGGACATCTTTCCACCTTAGAAGTACCCGCTTCTCTCTTTTCTGCCTTAGATCTTTCTCTAGTACCATGGGAAATGATTATGTTTCAAGTAACACGAATTGGAAGTGGTTTTAATATGAATAACAACACTCTCAACAAATGGAGTTGGGAGTCAATGCTCCACACCCAGTGCAATTCTAAGGTGTGTTTCCGACACAAGGGCCTATAGTGTATTTGGCTGCTGTTGCCTGCAGTAGCAACCTACTTATTAAGGCAGCATTTATAGACTTTTCTCCCTTCCTTGTCGAACCTTTTTCACGCCATCATTTGTACTTCTGGGATCACCCACAAAGAACCAACATGCACCCAGATCACTGATCCTTAGGCTATTAGGAGGCAGTTATGAATTTTAAAGCAGGGAAAGATATGAACTGATTTCCATTTAGAAACAGGAAGTTCATGGTCTGAAGTGTGGAGAATATATTGCAGCTAGACAGGACTGGAAGCAAGAACAGTATGAAGTTGTTGAGTAAATCTGGGCAAGAAATGAATAACTGTTTGGCAGAAGACAGAGAAGATAATGTGTTTTTTTCCCCCAGCCTCATTAAAGTATACTTGCCAAATAAAAATTTCATATACTTAAGGTATACTATGTGATATTTTGATATGCTTACACATTGTGAAATGATTACCACAATCAAGTTAATGGGCATATCCATTACCTCAAATAGTTATTTGTGTATGTGTGTGGTAAGAAAACACTGAAGATCTACTTTTAGCAAATTTCAAATATATGATTCAATATTATTAACCATAGCTGTGCTGTACAGTATATCTCTAGAACATACTGATCCTGCATAACTGACACTTTGTATCCGTTTACCAACATCTTCATAGTTTCCCCTCCTGGCAGCCTCAGCCAACTAACATTTTCCTCTTTGCTTTTAGAATTCAACTTTTTTAGATTCCACATATAAGTCAGGTCATGAAGTATTTGTCTTTCTGTGTCTGGCTTGACTGCCGTCATGTAAGACTTGCCTTCACTCCTTCTTCACCTTCCATCATGATTGTGAGCCATGTGGAACTGTGAGTTTATTAAATCTCTTTTCTTCATAAATTACCGAAGTTTGTGTATATCTTTATAGCAGCAGACTAATACAGTAAATTCTTCCTTCCTTCCTTCCTCCCTTCTTTCCTTTTCTTTCTTCCTTTCCTTTTCTTTTACTAATTGTCCTGGCTAGGACTTCAAGTACTATGTGGACTAGAAGTGGTAAGAATGAGCATCCTTGACTTTTACTGGATCTTAGAGGAAAAATGTTTAGACTTGTCTTATTGATTATGAAGGTTGCTGTGATCCTTTCATATATGGCTTATATTGTGTTAAGTTCCTCTGTGCCTATTATTCTTTTTTACCTATTTTGTTGGAAGTTTTAATTATGAATCAATTTAAATTTTGTCAAATGCTTTCTCTGTGTCTATTGAGATGATCATGTGGTTTAAAAATTTTTTTAATGTCATGTATCACATTGATTTGCATATATAGAATTAATGTTGCATCCCAGGGAAAATTTCACTTGGTCATGATGTATAATTCTTTCAAGGTGGTGTTGAATTCTGGCTGTTAGCATTTTATTGAGGATTTTTGAATCTATGCTAACCAGGGATATTGGTCCACAATTTTCTCTTTTTCATGGTGTCTTTGTTTTGCTTTTGCAAGAGGGCGATAGCAGCCTCAAAAAATGAGTTTGAAAGTATTCCCTCATTTTCAATTTTTTGGAACAGGGCAAAATAACCAGCTAGCATTATAATGACAGGATCAAATTTACATATAACAATATTAACCTTAAATGTAAACAGGCTAAATGCTCCAGTTGAAAGACACAGACTGGCAAGTTGGATAAAGAGTCAAGATCCATTGGTATGCTGTATTTAGGAGACCCATCTCACATGCACAAATACACATAGGCTCAAAATAAAGGGATGGAGAAGATTTACTAAGCAAATGGAAAAAAAAAAAAAAAAAGCAGTGCAACAAGAAGAGCTAACTATCCCAAATATATATGCGCCCAATACAACAGCAACCAGATTCATAAAGCAAGTTCTTAGAGACATACAAAGAGACGTAGACTCCCACACAATAATAGTGGGAGACTTTAATGTTCCACTGTCAATATTAGATAGAGTGAAAGAGAAAATTAACAAGGATATTCAGGACTTGAACACAAATCCGGACCTAATAGACATTTACAGAACTCTCCACCCCAAATCGACAAAATATACATTCTTCTCAGCACCACATTGTACTTACCTAAAATTGACCACATACTTGGAAGTAAAACACTCCTCAGCAAATGCAAAAGAACAAAAATCATAACAAATAGTTTCTCAGACCACAGTGCAATCAACTTAGAACTCAGGATTAAGAAACTCACTCAAAACCACACAACTACATGGAAACTGAACAACCTGCTCCTGAATGACTACTGGGTAAATAATGAAATTAAGGCAGAAATAAATAACTTATTTGAAACCAATGAGAACAAACACACAACATACTAGAATCTCTGGTACACTGCCGAAACAGTGTATGGAGGGAAATTTATAGCACTAAATGCCCACAAGAGAAAGCAGAAAAACACCCTAACGTCACAATTACAAGAATTAGAGAAGCAAGAGTAAACAAATTCAAAAGCTACAGAAGGCAATAAATATGATCAGAGCAGAATTGAAGGAGATAGAAACACGAAAATTCCTTCAAAAAATTGATGAATCCAGTAGCTGGTTTTTTGAAAAAATCAACAATATAAGTAGACCACTAGCCAGGCTAATGAAGAAAAGAGAGAAGAATCATTTAGACACAATAAAAAGTGATAAAGGGGATATTACCACTGATACCACAGAAATACAAACTACCATCAGAGAATGCTATGAACACTTCTATGCAAATAAATTAGAAAATCTAGAAGAAATGAATAAATTCCTGGACACATACACCCTCCCAAGACTAACCCAGGAAGAAGTCGAATCCCTGAATACACCAATAATAAGTTTTGAAAAGGAGGCAGTAATTAATAGCCTACCAACCAAAAAAGCCCAGGACCAGATGGATTCACAGCTGAATTCTACTAGAGGTACAAAAAGGAGATGGTACCATTACTTCTGAAACTATTCCAAACAAAAGAAAAGAGGGACTCCTCCCTAACTCATTTTATGAGGCCAGCATCATCCTGATACCAAAACCGGGCAGAGACACAACAACAAAAAAGAAAATTCCAGGCCAATATCCCTGATGAACATTGATGCAAAAAATCCTCAATAAAATACCGGAGAACCAAATCTGGCAGCACCTCAAAAAGCTTATCCACCATGATCTAGTTAGCTTCATCCCTGGGATACTAAGCCTGGTTCAACATACAAAAATCAATCAATGTAATCTATCACATAAACAGAACCAATAACAAAACCCACATAATTATTTCAATATATACAGAATGAAATTCAACATGAAATTCTTCGATGAAATTCAACACCCCTTCATGTTAAAAATTCCCAGTAAACTAGGTATTGATGGAACATATCTCAAAATAATAAGATCTATTTATGACAAACCCATCACCAATATCATACTGAATGGGCAAAAACTGGAAGCATTCCCTTTGAAAACTGGCACAAGACAAGGATGCCCTCTCTCACCACTCCTATTCAACATAGCATTGGAAGTTCTGGCCAGGGCAATCAGGCAAGAGAAAGAAGTAAAAGGTATTCAAATAGGAAGACAGGAAGTCAGATCATCTCTGTTTGCCAATGACATGATTGTATATTTAGAAAATCCCATCATCTCAGCCCCAAATCTTCTTAAGGGGATAAGCAAAGTCTCAGGATACAAAATCAATGTGCAAAAATCACAAGCATTCCTATATACCAATTATAGACAGAGAGTCAAATCGTGAGTGAAATCCCTTTCACAATTGCTAAAAAGACAATAAAATACCTAGGAATACAACTAACAAAGGATGTGAAGAACCTCTTCAAGGAGAACTACAACCCACTGCTCAAGGAAATAAGAGAGGACACAAACAAATGGAAAACTATTTCATGCTCATGGATGGGAAGAATCAGTATCGTGAAAATGGCAGTACTGCCCGAAGTACTTTATAGATTCAAAACTATTCCCATCAAGCTACCATTGACTTTCCTCATGGAATTAGAAAAAACTACTTTAAATTTCATATGGAACCAAAAAAGAGCTCATAAAGCCAAGACAATCACTTTTGCTTTCTTTTTGACTTTTGATAATTTGGTTATAAAGTGCCTATTCTCAATATAATCCCAGTAGCCAGAATTCAACCTCACCTTAGAAGGATTATACATCATGACTAGTTAGGATTGATATCTAGTAAGACTAAATCTAGGATATGGTTGAGTGTGGCTGGAGCTGAGTTACAGGGTTGCTTCAGGATCTATAGTGAGATAAAGGTCTCCAGGCTTATTACTGGGGACATGAAGAGGTGTGTCTTCTACCAGGTTCCTGGGTTGGCAGGACTGACTCTGGACTATGGTAATGAGATCTGCTTCAGAATCCTGGATTGGGTTTGAGGTTGGAGGGCCTGTTACTATGGGACATGAATTGCAATGGTGGAAGGAGTTTGTTTTGAAACTACAGCCAAACAGGGATGAAGCTGAGTCAAGAGGGAGTTGGGACTACTTTTGATCTGCATCCAGAACTATGCTCAGCAAGCTTGCCACTCATATATGGGTCTGCCTTCTCCACATGGCTATCCTCGGTACTGGGCTTCAGGAGGGTTTCACAACCTATCTGGATTCAAAAGCTCCCACAAAGGCAGTTTTGCTTTTGATGGCTGCAGTCTGTCATTTGTGTGGGGAGAATGTGAGCTGGGAATCTTCCGTTATCTTGCTAAAGTCACTCTGGGGATATATTGCTTTTACCCTTGACACATTAGCACCACTGACCAAGTTTGGGCACAGTCTTTGTCATGGGTATGAATAATCCAACTTTGTTTCTTGGTTAAGTCTCAACTCTTTTACTCTCATTTACCATCATTCTATTACTTAGTTATTCTCAAAATTGTTATATGATTTGTATTTGTGTGCAGTCTCTCCTCCATGTCTAAAGAGAATGGTCAATGCTTCGGCAGAGTCCTAACATGTTTGCCATCCCACATAGGGCAGAAAGAAGGGTTTGGTACACCTTTTCCAAGAGGTTGCAACCTAGTTATGAGAAGATCATGGCTCCCTTACTAGGATTTATTCCTGGGAGGCACTCAGTACGCTTGCAAATTATGTAAAACCAACCTAGGTTACTAGTGCCATTTGCTGTCATTTTCTATATTTACATTTACAAAGTCATGCTCCAGAGGATGTTAATTTACTTGGAGGAGCATGGTCTGCATTTTAAATTTCTACTCTGAAATTTGGGTAAGGCAATGACTACTGGTTTTAAACAGCTGTACTTATTACCAGGTAAGAAGGAGACCACAGCTGTGATGGGAATCTGTTGACTCTGTTTCAGGATGGAGTCTATCCAGAGTCCCAAATTACTTGGTAGGTGGGTTCCAGAGGTGTGCAGTGTCTACAGTTAATGTGTTTTCCAATACAGGTATATGTTTTCCCTTTCAGACATGAGCTCTATTAAAATAGCCAAATATGAAAATAGCTACTACTTAAATAATACATTTCAAGAGATACTATATGTCGTAAAGTAAAATTTTCAACTGTTTTAAATCATTGTTTAATGTAATCATGACTTTCTTATGGTTTAAGTAAATTCAATTATCTTGAAATTTTTCTGGTACTTTCTTAGAGTTTCTTGGACATTACAAAGATGAAGTACCTAGCACATTCTTTTCTTCTTTGATTTCTCTTTGGAGTTGGCCATAGTGTTTGGATAGTAAGCAACTTTGCTTCTGTTGTTTTTTCTTTTATACTGATGAAGAGAAAATAATATGTGAGTCTCATAGTTCACAGAGGCTTTCTCCTGCACTAGAAAATAATAAATAACTTGATTTTTCTGGCCTAATTCTTCAGTGACCAAGATCATGCTGAGTTTACATAAGCTTCCTCAATATGCTTGTGAAAAGTCTTGTAGTATATAAACAAACAAACCCTATATTGCCCCCTTTCTACATATTTTGTCCATTTATTTATTGTTTCAGGTGAGAGGATAATCAGTACATTTTCTCTTACCTCATCTTGTCCATACCTGGAAGTCCACGTTCCCTTTTTATTTAATCTAAGTCAGGCTTTTGTCTCCACCAGTCCACTGTAACCATTTCAAAGATTTAATGAGCTTCACTTTGCCAAATCCAATGATCTGTTCTCAGTCCTTATCTAATTTGATACATGAGCAAACGTGACCCATGACGAGTTTTTGTCTAACTTGTCTACGTGACCCATGACAAGTTGGATTATTCTCTCTGCTTTAAAAATGTTCTCTGCTTGTTTTTTGCAATATCATGTTTTTCTGTTTTCCTACTTAGCCCAGTGGCCACTTCTTTTTAAACCTCTTTACTGGTTCCATCTCATCTTCTTGATCTCTAATATTGAATTGCCTCCACGCTTTGTCCTCACTTCTTTTCTCGTTTCTCTGCTTGCTCCATAGGTCTATTGTATTAGACCCAATGCCCCTTCATATACTCAATATTTTGTGACTTTCTCTTTAATGTTCTGAAATTAAGTTTATAGATCACTTGATCTATCCATACATGTATTTTCAAAAAAGCTCTGATTCTTAAATGAAGCTGAGAAAAAAACAAGATACATAATAAAATTATATGATTTAGTTGAAAATTCTTAAGCACAATTATACTAGAAAACATAATAAGATATGCAGATGCTTGTACCCATTCTAATAAATGCAAGCTAATAAAGTCTGTTGTGCTGTTAGCTCAAAACCATGTGTGTCCTGCTGTAGGTGACATGGGTTTCCAAAATTGGGATCAATGGTATTTGCTGAATAAAATAATTTAATCTTGTTGATATTCATAGTAGTTGCATTTATGGAAGAAAATAAATATATAGTAAACCTGTACGAAAATATTTTGTGTGTATATGTGCATTAGTTTGTTCTCACACTGCTAATAAAGACTTATTTGACACTGGGTAATTTATAAAAGGAAGTTTAATTGACTCACAGTTCCACATGGCTGGGGAAGCCTTGCCCTCATGATGGAAGGCAAAAGAGGATCACAGTCGCATCTTACATGGCAGCAGGCCAGAGAGCATATGCAGGGGAACTTCTCTTTATAAAACCATCAGGTCTTGTGAGACTTATTCACTATCCTTAGAACAGCACAGGAAAGACCTGCCCCCATGATTCAATTACCATCCAGTAGGTGTCTCTCACAACACATAGGAATTATGGGAACTACAATTCAAGATGAGATTTGGGTGGGAAAACAGTGAAATCATATCAATATATAATTATGATTTGGATCTAGGAACAAATAATTACAAACAAGCTTTCTGCTTATAAGACATTTTAAAGTCTAGTAATCCTTGTCATCAACTAAATTTCAGGAGCACTCTTTAAATAGTGACAGATCTTAAAACTCCTCCACAAATTTCAAACATCCTTTAAAGATGCAAATAGTCCAACCATAAAACATAGTCCCCTATCTGCTGATGATTCCAAAATGTGTATTTCCAGCTCTCAACTGCTTGTTGAATTCCATATTAGAATATCCACATGATCACTGAAAATCTCCAGCTGGTCTTTAATTGACATCTCAAGATTAATAAATTGAAATAAATCTTTTAATTTCATCCCCTAAACATGCTTTTCCTATATAGATTTCCCCAACTCTGAAGTAGCACCATCATATATCCAATTGCTCAAGGCAAAAACCATGGAATCATCTTTAATTCATCTCCTTCTCTCACATCTCTCACCTCATCAACATCTTACTTTTTCTACACTCAAAATATGAGTTGGCTTTACCTCAGAGCCATTATGCTTTGTGTGCACTATTGTATTTTGCTCCTAATTGCACTCTTTAATTCTATTTTTGCCCTAATGAAGCCTATTTTTTTCACAGTACAGCTAGAGTGAGGTTTTTAAAATTTATGGCATTTTATGTTTTTCCTTTCAACTCTTCACTTCCTGCTTCCAAATACACTTGGAATAAAATTCCTACAAGACTCTAACAGATCTCTCTTTTTGACAGTCTCTATGAATGCCCTTTATACCACTTTCCCCATTTTTCACTGAGCTTCCATCACATTATATTCATTGATTTTGTACAAACATGCCAAGTCCACTCCTTTCTTAGGATCCTTGACTTTTCTGTTCACACTCACTGAAATATCCTTCTAAGGAAAAGTCACATGGTGCTCTCTAATTGTCACATCCGGAGAGCCTCTCGTAACCATCCCATCTAAAATAATAGTTCGTTGCTCTACATTTCTCTATCTTACTTTCAAATCTTTATAATCTTCCTATGAAATTATTCATTTATTGATTTGTTTATTTTGTTTTCTAACACTAGCTCCAAGAGAGAAAATTATTTGTTTTGTTTACCAATTTGTCCCAAGACTTAGAGCCATATGTGGTTCATTGCAGGTAGTTAATATTTGTTGAATCAATGAATGGATGATGCCTGTGTTGGGGCAACAATAACAACTCCAATAAACAAATATATATATATGTATATGATGTATATGTATATGTATATGTGTGTGTGTATAGGCTTAAAGAAAAAATCACTTCTTGCTCATAAATTTGAAAATGTGTACAACTATCAGTGATTCCTGTCTAAGTAGTGATTTGTGGACCCTCTAACTTGTAGCTTTACTGGCTTCCACAAAAGGCATCCACGGCCATCTGATCATCTCTAGACAGAGCATGAAAGAACATACTCTTTATTTATGAACCAGGCATGGAAGCGACACCCAACTTCCTCTCATATTCCATTGGCTGGTTGCTAGAACTCAGTCACTTGGACACATTATACTGCAAGGGAAATTTGAAAACATAGTCCCTTGCTGAGCAGCTGCTTCCCAGTGACAATTCTACATTAAAGAATGGAATGCAACATATACTTTTTGGTCAGTGAGTTGCTTCTCTGAAAGTGAATGAATAAAATGACTTAATGAAGATAATTCCAGAAATATTTTATGTTTTATATATAGAAGACACCATGTTGCTATTTTTGGAAGTTTTGTTTTCCTATGCCTTATCACTTTTTGTAATTATTGGATAACATAATTATCCTTAGGTAATTATACTCATTAATTATATTCTTATGCAATTATACTAATAATCTTTTGTCTTCTATAACTTATCTGAGATGCAATTGGAAGCAAACTGATAGGAATTAACATAGTTTTCTGAGAGATTATGTGACTGAAAATTGGTAATATAGATTCCTTATATTGCTTTGTGGTTAACTCTGTTCCCCTATTTTCTTTTCTTTTTTTTTTGGAGAGGGTCTCACTCTGTCACACAGGCTGTGGTGCAGTGGCGCTATCAGAGCTCACTGCAGTCTCAATCCCCTGGGCTCAAGCAGTCCCCCTGTTTCAACCACCCAAGTAGCTGGGACTATGAGCAAGCACCACCATACCTGGCTACTTTTTTTTCTTTTTTAATAGAGATGAGGTCTCACTATGTTGCCTGGGCTGTAGTTTTCTTACATTTTTCAGATTCTAGAGATGCATTCCTTGGCTCACGGCCCCTCCTTCACTCTTCAAATCCAGCAGCAGAGCATCTTCAGATCTCTGTTTTCCATTGCCTTCTTTTCTGTAGTCAAATATCCCTTTGCCTCTCTCGTAAAGACTCTTGGGATTGCATTTATACCCATCCAGATAATCCAGGACACTCTCCCATAACAAGATTATATCAACATAAAAAGATCATATCTCTCCAATCTCTCTGTTGCCACATATATTTGCAGTTACAGGTTCTAGGAGTTAGGACCTAGATATCTTTGGGACTCATTATTCAACCTACTACAATCCCTTTTCTCATGTAATTCCTCCAGGCTACAGTTTTCTTTAATCACAGATTTTGATGACTTGACTAAATCTTTACTTTTGTCAGTTTTTTAAAATTTGCTGAATTATGCATTATGTGAATAAGATAAATTATTTACAGTTACAATAACTTTTTTGCTGTTAGTTTTTTCAAATAATGGCACATTGTCTAGGTTCATATAGTGAAAAGAGCTCAAAATTTTGATTGTAAGTGAGAAATGAATTTAAATCCTCCTTCATCTTCTTTTTAGCCATGTGAACTTGGACAAATAACTAGGTTAATCTGAACTTATTTCCCATATCAACGAAAAGTTACTAATACCTCACAGGGTTGCAGCAGTAATTGAGCCAATAACACATGTAAAATACTTTAAAGTAAATAATGTATTAGATAAATGTGGTTTGCACTATTCATTGCAGAAGTAAAGGTGTTTTCTCTGTTACGGTTAGTTCCTTTGTAACAGTATTAGGTAGATAGTCAGGTGTAAGCAGTGCAGGTGAGGCTCCCCCTCGCCCGCCCCCCCACGCACCAGGGGGCAGGCCAGGGTCCTCCACACACACGTGCTGGGCGATCCTCAGGTGGTGGTCAGGCGGTTGTTTACTGTTTCTCTAATGAAAAATTGGTCACAGCCAGTGCTAGGAAAGGTAGTCTCCTAACAGATAGAAAACACCTGAAACTGATCAGCAGCTTCCCAATAAGATCTCAGGAGTGGGGAGAAGTAACCGAAGATCCCGGAAGTAGGCCAATATATAAGGACCCAAGTGAAGCGATCAAGCAGCGCACTTGGTTTTTCAAGTCACCCCCTTAGCTGTCTTCCAAGTTGTGCTTTCCTTCTTTTGTTTCCTTTCCTTCCTGTTCTAAAGCTTTTGAATATGCTTTCACTCCTGCTCTGAAACTTGCCGCGGTGTCTCCTCTGCCTTATGCTTTTCTCTGCTTCAGTTGAGTTCTTTCTTCTGAGGAGGTGAGAGTTAAAGTTGATACAGCCCTGTATGGATTTGCCGCTGGGGTAACTCGGGTCTCTGCCACCGCTAACACCTTTATGCACAGAACTGAGAAAGATGATTCAAAGAAGAAATGGCCCTGAAAATCTGAGTCGTCAGTAGGTGTGGCTGTTTAAAACTGCTTCGTAGGCACTGCCGACAGCAAAGGTAAGTTTGAGAGCACGTCTCTAGTTTGCTCTTTTTATTTACAATATTTGTGGCTGCTCAGAGAGCAGGTTTTTTGTTTTTTGTTTGTTTTTAGCTTGAATTCTTAAAAGTATTTGAAATTGTGTGCAATGTGGTGGGTCTAAATTGTTTTTTTTCTTAAGGTTCTCCTCTTTTACTAACATTTATGCCATTTAAACTCAGTCAGTGAATGGGTATTCAGAATATATACCAACACAGACCTGAAAAGAAAAGAATGTGGGCGCTGTTCCGCCATCGTGCTCGCTGGGCCATTCCAGTGTTAGGATTGCTGTATTGAGATGACCAGAGGGACCCGTTGAATAAAGACTCTGTATTCTTTCAGAAGAAAAATATTAGGTGTTTGAATTTAGATTTGAGTCACTTCTTTGGGCAGGAAGAGCAGAGAATCAGTCATTAAAATGTATTATTTATGTATTTGCTTTAAAATTTCATAAAAACTCCCCCACTAGATGTAAAATCTGTGAGAGCAGGGGCCTTGGCTCTGTGGTTTATGGTTTCTTATGAATTACCTGGCTCAGCACCTAGCTCATAAATATATTGATGAACAAATCATTAAATATTTGTTGAATGAATATATAGTGGTAGAATTCAGGTGTTAGTGGTCCTCTGTTTCACGGAAATCAAGGCGTCGAAGGAGTGTCGTATGCAGCAGTATCTTCTGTGATCTATGGAAGTGTGAACTGTCAGGACTTGTGGCTTTATTATGATTCTCTAAAAATTTTCTCCAGTATAGGATATTGCTAAGTTTTAGATTTTTTTTTTTTACTGTAAGCTTAGGCATACTTACACTACACCGTGCTTTTATATTTCTATTGTTCACAGTTACATTGCTTTAGAATATAATAGCATTTTGTTGAAAATGACAAGTATAAATCTGTATAGGTAAACATTGATCATAACAAAGTACACTCATCGGGCTACAGTTGCACTCTCTGTACTGCACTATTGTAGAATATTTATGGAAACATAAAAATGTCATTACATATAGGCTATTTGCTTAGTTTGGTTAAAACAGGAAATAAGTGACTTCTTCAGGGTTGATCTCTTGTGGTGTAGGTACCTGTGATCAGGTGAAGAAAAATCCCTCAGAAGATAGACTGTGTGTTGGTGATGAATGAGAAATAAAGCAATGAAATGAAATAAATTTCCCAACTGCAAAATAGAGAACCTCCTCTATTTCAGGCTCCGTTTGCTATTTGGTAGAAGAATGACAGTCATCTCACAGGAGAAGTTTTCTATTCCTCTGAGCAATTTAAATTTATTCATGAATTTCTATTTCTTTCCAAAGTGCCACAGATTGGGATTTATTTTTCTCTATAAAAACACATGCATACTCACGTAAACATATCATATTCAAACTTTAAAAATAAAGAATAGTGAAAATTTTGATGACAGCCAGAGAGAAAAGATACTTTACAAACCGAGGCAAAAACATAACAATAGTAGCTGACTTTTAATCAGAAACTAGAAAAACTAAAAGAAAATGGAATGATAGCTTTAACTGGTTAAAAGTCAATTATATCCAGGAAAAAGGCCATTCAAAAACAAAAGAGACATCAATGAACCTACATAATGGATACAATTGTATAGAAATTAATATGTACACATTCTCATGCAAGCAGACATACAAATGAGTATGTAGTAGCCCAGGTGATGGTAAGATGATCATTAAAATGAACTAATTTGATGGAATCTGAAGCCTAGAGCCTAAGGTGAATAAAAATAAACTTCTAAACGCATGGTTTTAGTTTGATTTTTAAGAAATATAGTGATATCAACTGACATCCAGCTTAAATGAGTATAAGAATAATAGAAAACTATATGAAAAAAGTGGATTCAATTATTTGATATTTTTATATAACCTGCTACATCAACAAAATTAAAAGATAAATGACAAATCTGCTGTATGTGACAGAATAATTCTCATAGATTATTGTTGACAATAATAAAAACCTGAACATTGCAAGTGAACAAATGGGCATGGAATATGAAGAGACAATATGAATTTGTCAATCTGAATATCAGCCTTTACCTGGAATTCATACTTGAACCACCTAGGGAACTTTTAAAAACAAGGGAAACTTGGGTCCTACATGAAATTGATCTAATTAAAACTTTAATAGTGCGCCCCAGGTACCAATATTTTTTAAAAGCTTCCAAAAGAACTCTGATGTGAAGCTAGGATTGAGAAATACCAATATATCCAAAACTTTAAAATATCAATTTACTCATTATTTCTAATTTTCCAATATTATAAATATAAAATTATTACACAAAGCTTGATGTGTAATAGTGTTCATTAATGCTATAATTGTGCAAATTAGGAAATTACCTAATGCCCAATAATTATTATAGAATATGATACACTAATTAAAATCATACTAAGAAACTATCACATGCAAATATTCATCATTCATTGACAGTGAATACAAAACTGTCTATAGAACATGATTCAAAATCTGTGAACCATTACATACACATTCTATTCTTTACTAGAAAAAGTATTGAATGACTTATATTACATACTTAATATATCTCTGAGTAAACTGCAAATCAACTTTATAGTGTTATAATATTATAAATATGTAATTAACATAGATGGGTTTAAAACCTTGCATGGGGATTCATTGTACAGGGGTGTTCAACCTATGATAAAAGCAGATAGAGGAAACGAAGAAACATCTTTTCTTGTGATAAACACTCTTTCAGTGGATCAGTAGTCCAAATGCTCTTATCAGGCCTTTCCTCTCTTCATTTATCCAGTGTAAGTGTTCATTTCAGTCCTGACCTCTAGATTCTGTTCAGATAGATGACTTCTTTCACCTAAAAAAATTGAAAGCCAGGTTGCTGAGCCAAACAGAGTAATTTGCCTCAGTTTTTGAGGAAATTAGGGAAGTGAAAGAAGCAGAATGTATTTCTGGTTGTCTAAGATGAAATTTTTAATATGCTTCCTAAGGCGAAGCATGCCTACAAATGATGAAGAGCTTATGAAGTGTTCTGCCTAACCAATTTCTGTACATTGTGGTTCAAATAGCCTTGTAGTGACTGGACTGGTGACCCAAGCATTACTTGTAATGTATATTTGATGGAGAAATACCTTTGCAAATAACACATGTGGCATACAGTGTGTTTAAAAATTGAGAATTGTTTTTAATGAATTTAAGCTTTTTTTGACAAAGAATTGCATTTTAGAAGACATTCAATCACTGCCACTAATAGTAATCTGTGATGTTGTCTGTGTAAATTTGGTTATGTATGAGAGTTAGAAAGCTAAGTCGCTTTTCCCTCACTTTATATCATTCTCTTTCTTTTTCCCTTTCTTTCCTTGAGGCAAAGAAGAGTCATATCTAGTTTAGGCTTAATTACTTTGTGCTGTCATATGGTTAAAGAGAAAGATTTGTTCTGAAATTCTATTTAGATTGCTGATCCTGCTTCTAGATATCTGGAGGGTGATTAAGGAACCGAAAAGAAAGATCTTTATTTCACCTTAACATCTTTATCTGCATAGTCTTAGGATTTCTAAAATTGACACCCTATCGTCAAAACTGAAAGAGCTAGAGGAGCAAGATAAAAAAAACTCAAAACCTAGCAGAAGACAAGAAATAGCTAAGATCAGAGCAGAACTGAAGATAGAGACACAAAACACCCTTCAAAAAATCAATAAATCCAGAAGCTGGTTTTTTGAAAAGATCAACAAAATAGACAGACCACTAGCCAGGTTAATGGAAAAGAGAGAATAACCAAATTGATGCATAAAAAACGATAAAGGGGATATCACCACAGATTCCACAGAAATTCAAACCATCATCAGAGATTATTACAAACAACTCCATGCACATAAACTAGTAAACCTGGAAGAAATGGATAAATTACTGGACACTTGCCTCCTCCCAAGCCTAAACCAGGAAGAAGTCGAAACCCTGAACAGACCCACAACAAGGACTGAAGTTGAGGCAGCAAATAAGAGCCTACCACCCAAAAAAAGCCCAGGTCCAGACAGGATTTCAGTCGTGTGTTTGGTTAGGGCCAATGATGTTCTAGTTCCAAGACAGTTTAATGAAGGGTATTATTGGCACTTCGTTCTGAATGCCAGGGTAAAGAAAATTGATGCAGGGTTGCGTGTTAGAGATCACAGAATCTCGTTCCAGAAATCACATCTTTAGGAGCCTCTTCCTGAGGTTACCATTTTTCATTATGAGACCATGGTGATAAGTAAGTTTTACCAGATGTTTTCTTCCCTAGAAATTCATCACTAGAAGATGTGCTAGGCAGGAGCAGGTTTTCCAAGCAAGATTCTATATAAATAATATCAAAGAATGCTTGCTAATTTTGCTGTTTACATCTCTCCAACACAACGAATAGGTTGATAGGGGAAATGATATTTTAAAAGCTATTGAATTAGTTCCATACTTCTAAGGGAAATTTGTCAATTTAACAGGTGTTCTTTACACATTAGGTGAGTCAAGATTGGTTTGATCAAGACTTATAATTAAATATGTTCTTGTTTCCATAGTATGCCTGAGTGTATTCATTATTGATTACTGTAACAAAAGTCCCTAGCCCAGCCTTGAGGCTACCCATGTATGTGGCCAGATACCTGTATTTAAAATGGACAGCAAGCTGTGAGTATGAGGGCATTCATTTTTAATAGTTAACTTGCCAGCCTGGGCAACATGGCAAAACCCTATCTCTATAAAAAATGCAAAGATTAGCCCTGCATGGTGGCATGAGTCTGTAGTCCCAGCTCCTTGGAAGGCTGAAGTAAGCTTGAGCTCCAGAGGTTGAGGGTGCAGTAAGCCATGATCATGTCACTGATCTCCAGCTTTGGTGACAGACAGAAACCCTGTTTGAAAAAATAGAAAAGTTAATTTGGCTTTTATATACAAATGTAAAAAAAGGCAAGAATAGTTTGATCTCTCTAAGACCTAAGGACAGAAATGCCATTCAACCCAGCAATCCCATTGCTGAGTATATAACCCAAGGAATAAATTGTTCTATTATAAATGCATGTGTATGTTCATTGCAGCACTGGTTACAATAGCAAAGACATGGAATTGAACTAAATGCTCTTCGGTCATAGACTGGATAAAGACTCC
>NW_016107389.1:3228082-3241191 GCF_001604975.1 Cebus imitator | reverse complement strand
CTCTCTCTCCTCTCCCTGTCTCCCTCTCCCTCTCCCCCTTTCCTTCTCTCTCTCTCCCTCTCTCTCTCTTCCCCCCCCATGTTTGCATTTTTGCCAAAATATGGAATCACCTGTCCTTCTAGGGCAATAAATCTGAGGAGAAAGAATTAAAACTAAATAAACTGATACCAAATGTGTTATTTATATCAGAGGAAAACAAGTTTAGAGATAGACTGATTTAAGAAGAAAACCTGAAATCTGAGAGCTAAATTATCTTGGTCCAAGCTGAGAGCAGAAAGCAACTGAGAAGAAATGTAGGGGAAAAATGACAAGGTTGCTGATGGTATCAGTTGGAAAGCAAGTGTTGAATTAGGTTTCCTCAGGTGAATCAGAGTCTCAATAGGTGCATATTTAGGGCTGACTTGGATAAGGGTGGATACAGATGGAAACCTTGAGGAGGAAAGGGTGATGTCAATATGTAAGGAGACACAGTATTAAGCATTAGAACTTGTTGATGCATTAATGTTTGATTAGTTTTTTTTTTTTTTCTGATGAAAGATGTTTCCTTTAGATAACTTAAAAAATATTTAAAAAATAAGATAAATAACTTATTGCACTAGACTAAACTAGCTACTATGTGTATTTTGGCATGTGTCCTTCCAGAAATTTTGCAATTTATAAATAATAAACACATACATATGTATACTATATACATATACTTTTTTTCAATGTATACGTTCTTATTTTAAACCAAATTTAAAGTGTACTATTTGTAAAGTTTTCATCCCCTTTTCATAAACATTTTAGCAAGTAGTTATTAACTGATGAAACATAATTTTAATTACAAAAATCATTTAAACATACAGAAATTAATTTTATAGATTATTTTAGTTTTTACTATTACAAAATAAACTATTTGGAGTTTGTATCTATCACGTTTAATTTGAATTTCTAAAAATAGGTACATATGCACAGTTTTAAGTTCCTTGATATTTTTAACAAATTTTCTTCCAGAGAGTTTGTTCCATTTTTACTTCTGCCATCAGTTTTTTAATAAAATATTTCAAATATAAAAAATATATTTTATTATTTACTCATATTTTTAAAGAAGAGCAAGAACTATTTCTCAATTAACTCAATTAATATTCAAGCAAATCTTTCATAGAATCTATAATACTTTTCCAAGTTTACCTTATTCAGTTCACAAGGTGATTTGGGATTTTATTTAGCCTTACATGTTAAAGTTGAGTGAAATAGGACAATCAGACTATAAAAGCCTCCACATTGAATAGTCTGATGGAAATAATCTCAACATGTTACTTTCATAGTAACAAACAATAGATTAAGAAACATTGACAGGATATTTTGAATTCCAGAAATATATTAGAGGCATCTATTTCAGGGTAGAGTCTTACTACCTATAGTTTGATTCTTTTCAAAGACTTAAGATATCGATTCAACTTTTTTTTTTTAAACAAACTTTCAGGAATATGGCTTTAATTAATCTTGGTGAAACTTTAGATGAATTAAAAATGATAAAAATGGGTACCGATATTCATAATTGACCAAAGTATTTACAATATTGTCAAGTAAATACGTTCTACTATGTAACTCTGCTCAGCTTTCTTTCAGCTATACTTCCAGTTTTCTTACAATTTAACTAATTACAATTCAACTTTAACATAATTCAGCTTTTAATAATTGCTTTGTAATGGATAGAGTAATTTCTAATGTTTATATTGGAAAATATGAATGAACTTTGATAGTTTGAGATAGAGTGAGCAAGATATAGAAAGCATATTAAAGTTACTTAAATACAAGTGTTGCTACTTAAATTTTACATATTCCTTAAAGAGA
This sequence comes from Cebus imitator, assembly GCF_001604975.1. Lineage (NCBI taxonomy): Eukaryota > Metazoa > Chordata > Mammalia > Primates > Cebidae > Cebus > Cebus imitator. The sequence goes on along the minus strand of NW_016107389.1, from coordinate 3,239,355 downwards.
AGTTCATTATTTCTGGAAAAGGGAAATGAAACACAAATGAGATGAAATATCAGTAGGAAAACAATATGAGCAATGGTAGGTTGCTGTAATTAGCTGGAATTACCAGTTTTATTGCTTCCCTCTTCATTCCCCCATCTATCAGAGGATCTCTAGATTCCTTTGGATCCGATTTTAGAAGTATAAACTCAAAAAAATATTTTAGTTAGAATTGTTCTATGAAGTAATTTGATATTAAAAATCTTTTGTTGAATAGGAAGGAATTTGTTTTAGCTGCACAAAAGGATGCAATTGAATTTGAAGAAAAAGCTGAGGACTTAGAATTATAGGGATTTTTACAGGGTCTAATATCGTAATTATTTTCTTTATATACATAAAGAAAAACAAGATGTTCTCCCTGAAGAATACTACCACATTTTCTACATCATTAAAATAGTAATAATATGTACATTAGGAAATGGAAGAGTGTTATGTAGTTGGACAGGCTCATAGATAAAAAGAAATGACAACTTACAAGAACAAATTAGGGCAGGGATATGCAAATTTTCCCAATTCAGGGGATAAAGGAAAGACATAGAAGAGATTAAAATATATAAATATAATATTTACAGATCAATAAAAATATTCCATACTTTATAAATATTTTAACAATCATTATTGTATGTTGTAGTTACTTTGGCTGAAGTAATAGCTGAGATAATGACTTAATCTTATTTTATTGGAAAGACATGGGAAAACACTGTACTCTTAAGCAGAACTAGTGATATAAAGAAGGCTTTTTTCTTTGAAATCCCTTTTGAAATCCTTTTGAAACTTTTGCTTCTTATTCTTTTACTCACACTATTGTGAAATACAAACCAGATTATCACATTTTATAATGTTCTGCCATTATTAGCTGTGTGGGTTTTTGGCTCTTTAAAATATTCATTTATTTCATCTGAAAAATAGAATTAAAATATCTAACTAGAAGGGTTTGGGTAAGGACTAATTGAATTAATACATTTCAAAGTACTAACATTTTCAGTAAATATGAGGCATAATAAAAACCATCGTTATAGGTATCAGCTTCTAAGATGGCTCCAATGATCCTGCCTTCTGGTATTCACAAGAGTCTTGTGTGATCTCCCCCAGCGTCATACACCAGGGATGGTTTGTGTAACCAATAGCATTTATAAAAGTGATAACATTTTACCTCTGATATTATGCATACAAGAACCTATGGCACTTGATTTGATGATTCTCTGACTCTATTGGATTATTCACTCCGGGAAGAAACCATCATGTTGTGAACATCCTTAAGAAATCTTCTACATGGCAGGGAACTGAAGCTTAGGTCAGAATCCAGCCAGAAATGGAGGCATGACAACCATGCGAGTGAGCTTGGAAGCAAATTCTCCAACTCCAGCTAACCTGTTTGACTATAGCCCTGGTCCACAGCTTGATTGCAGCCTTCTGAGAGATTATGAGATAATAAATGTTTGTTGTCTTAAGATGCTAAATATTTGGATAATTTGTTATGACCAAGAGATCAGCAACGTGTTCTATAATTATAATAATTATAATAAAATAATAGCAATTTTTATAATAAGGATAAATTTAACATCAAAAGTCACCTATTTCAGATATAAAGTAAACATATTTTTCTAAATTATTTCATGTAGTCTCCCTTTCCCAAGAAACCCTACCAAGCTTTAAATTATTAAGCCTATATTATAGGTAAAGAAATAAAGATATCTCAAGAATACTCATTTATGTATATAAGTCATACTTCCTTTGGTCCTCATGTCATAGTACAGAGCACGTATAACCTTAACATGTTGCTCTTGACACCTTGTTATGGTACTACCTTGCAGAGCCACTAATAATAGAGCAAAGATGTGGCTCTACAGCTATTGCTTGGAACCTTGGAAGAAAATGCAGTAGTATTCTTGGGGGGAATATCCTGTTTTTCTCTATGTAAAGATAGCAAATAATCACCAGATGTAAGATGAAAAAAGTATTTTCCTAGGATAAAGAGAAATGGATTTACATGGAATTCTGTCCTTGGGAGAATAATCAAAGTCAAGTGACGTCAGTTTTTTATTTTCTTCAATATCTCCATTCAGAGAGATTTGTCGGGTACTGAGGTGTACAGCCGCAGAAAAGATTCCTTCAGGGTTTCAAACATTGTAAATAATTTTATAAGTGTTTAGGTTTCATCTTTGTAGTGTTTAGGCTTGACCTATGTACACTAGAAAGTATGGAAAGTGAGATCCCTTTGTATAATGGTATCTTTATTGATAAAAGAAAAACTGTGGAGATGCCCTTATTTCTCTTAAATACTACCCAGTTCTAATTACTTCCCAGTAAAATCAACAGTCTGTTTTATTTGAAGAGAAAAACAGGGAAGATAATGTATGTTGCTATTGAAAGAAGTAGGAGGGCATAAATAAGGCAAGATGATTTGTTCTAGTTTTTCTGTAATGGAAAATCTGTCATAAAGCAGAAAGAAAATGAAGGTGAATAATTTTTAGTTTCTCTATATAGGTGTTTGTTATTTCTATCAGAGGAATGACAATTCGATTACATTATTTCAAATAAAGAAAATTATTGTTAAAATTACATACAACACAATTGTGTAACCCACTCGCTCTTGACTTTTGAAGTAAACACACCAGAAGTCAAAATTTCGCTTGAATATTTACCTATTATTAATCATGTGTGTTTTATAAACTAATCATGTTTAAGAATTTTTATATACCAACATACTTAGATGTGAAAACAAAACAGGAAAAAAAGTTAAACAAAATTTAAGTAGCTAATGCTTTTTTGAGTACTTTCTATCTGCTAGAAACTGTAAAAATTGGCAGACTGGTCAATATTTCAGTAAAGGACATACAGATTTGAGAGTTGCCTCAAATGTCATAGCCTAATCTTGGCAAGGAGAAAAGGTATTTGGTTTTCAAATACTACATAAGAGCGTTTTCCAATATTCGAACTAGTATGCAATGATTCCAAGGCAAGTGTACTTGAAGTTACTTATTAGCTGTCTATCCCCTCGCTTTAAATTTTATTGAAGAATTACATAGGTATTGAAAAGCGCATATGTCATTTGTTGATGAAATGTATGAAGTGAGCACAGTCACATAAATAGCATTAAGATTAGGACTCCAGAAGTTACCAGTATCCCAAATTCTGACTGTATAGTTTTGTAAATATCTTAAGTTAATGAAATATACCGTATGTAATGCTCCGTTTCTTTTTTCTTTCAACATGAAATTTGAGAGATTTCTCTTTTTCTTTTGCATATCAGAATACACATTAGTTTGCTTTATATATCCCACTTAGGAGTGGAATATCTGGATGATAGAATATGCATATTGTTAGCTTTAGCAGAGATTTCTAAGCACTTTTTCAAATGGATTGTACTAATTTTTACTCCAACCAGCTGTGTATGAAAATCATAGTTTTCCTAAATGCTATCCATCAGTTGGTTGTATCTAGCTTTTGTTTTAGATATTCAGGTGGTTGTGTAGGGTAACTCATTGGGATTTTAGTTCATATTTTCCTATTTACCTAAACTGAGTTTTATTTCTTATGTGTATATGCCACTTGGATATATTCTTTTGTAAAGTGCCTATGTAAATATTTTATACCTTTTATACTAGTTTGATTGCCTTTTTCCCCCTATTGGTTAGTAGAAAATCTTTACATATTTTAAATCTTTATATATTTTTGAGTTCTTTGTCAGATACATATGCATACACACACACAGTTAAAATATTCAACTCTATGTGTTGCAATTTCATTCTTTTACTGATACCTTTTGATAACTAGGTCATTTTAATTATAATCTTACCTAATTTAATATATTTTTTATCACTTTTTATGTCTTATATAAATCAAGAAAGCTTTGTTTATCCCAGTGTCATAAAGATGTTCTTTTTATCTAAAGGCCTTATTTTTTTATTTTTCACTTTGAAATCTATAATCTTTTTCCCTTGCTCTTTTTTTTTTACTTTATTTTTTCCATAAATTATAGGTGTACAGGTGGTATTTGGTTACATGAATAAGGTCTTTAGTGATGAATTGTGAGATTTTGGTGCACCCATCAACTGAACAGTATACACTGTATCATATTTGTAGTCTTTTATCCCTCGCCCCCCCTCCCACTATTGCCCCGAAGTCCCCAAAGTCCATTGTGTAATTCTTACGCCTTTTGCATTCTCATAGCTTAGCCCCAGCATATCAGTGACAACATACAATGTTTGATTTTTCCATTCTTGAGTTATTTCACTTAGAATAATAGTCTCCAATCCATCCAGGTCACTGCAAATGCTGCTAATTCATTCCATTTATAGCTGTATAATATTCCATCATATATATATGATGATTCCATAAATATATGGAATGCTGATTCCATATATATATGATGGAATACTATACTAGATTGCTTTTGGCAGTATTGTCACTTTCACAATATTGGTTCTACCCCTCTATGAGCATGGGAAGTGTTTCCATTTGATTGTGTCATCTATGATTTCTTTCAGCAATGTTTTGCTTTGTCAAAGATCAAACAAAGATCATATGTATATATGCAGCATATATATGATGGAACATTTTGCAGCCATAAATAATATTATATATATGTACACATCTTTACCACAGTTTCTTTATCCACTCATTGATTGATGAGCATTTGGGTTGATTCCACAATTTTGGATTGTGAATTGCGCTGCCGTGGTAAACAACCTTGTGCAAGTGCCTTTCTCAAATAATAACTTCTTTTCCTCTGTGTATATATCCAGTACTGGGATTACCGGATCAAATAGTACTTCTATTCTTAGTTCTTTAAGGAATCTCCACACTGTTTTCCATAGTGGTTGTACTAGTTTACATTCCCACCAGCATTGTAGAAGTGTACACTGTTCACTGCATCCGTGCCAACATTTACTGTTTCTTGATTTTTTGATTATGGCCATTCTTGCAGGAGGAAGGTGGTATTACATTGTGGTTTCGATTTGCATTTCCCTGATAATTAGTGATGCTGAGCATTTTTTCATATGATTGTTGGCCATTTGTAGATCTTTTTTTGAGAATTGTCTACTCATGCCCTTAGCCTACTTTTTGATGGGATTGTTTGTTTTTTTCTTACTGATTTGTTTAAGTTCATTGTAGATTATGGATTTTAGTCCTTTGTCAGATGTATAGATTGTGAAGATTTTCTCCTGCTCTGTGGGTTGTCTGCTTACTCTGCTGACTGTTCCTTTTACCATGCAAAAGCTCTTTAGTTTAATTAGGTCCCAGCTATTTATCTTTGCTTTTATTTTAATTGTACTTTAAGCTCTGAGGTACATGTACACATCCTGCAGGATTGTTGCTTAGGTACACACATACCATAGTGGTTTGTTGTTACCATCCCCCTGTCGCCTACATCAGTCATTTCTCCTGGTGTTATCCCTCCCAATATCCCCAGCCCCTCCTGTCCCTCCTCTCCTCCCCAACCCATACCTTCCCTGATATGTGATGTTCCCCTCTCTGTCCCAATGTTTTTTCATTGTCCATCACCTGCCTATGAGTGAAAACATGCGATGTTTGGTTTTCTGTTCTTGTGTCAGTTTTTTGAGAATGATGGTTTCCAGATTCATCCATGTCCCTACAAAGGATGTGAACTCATCCTTTTTGATGACAGCATAGTATTCCATGGTATATATATGCCACATTTTCTTTGTCCAATCTATCCTTGATGGGCATTTGGGTTGGTTCCAGGTCTTTGCTATTGTAAATGGTGCTGCAGTGAACATACGTGCGCATATGTCTTTATAATAGAACGATTTATAATTCTTTGGATATATACCCAGTAATGGGATTGCTGGGTCAAATGGTATTTCTGTTTCTAGATCCTTGAGGAATCACCACACTGTCTTCCACAATGGTTGAATTAATTTACACTCCCACCAACAGTGTAAAAGTGTTCCTATTTCTCCACATCCTTTCCAGTGTCTGTTCTTTCCTGATTTTTTAATGATTGCCATTCTAACTGGCATGAGATGGTATTTCAATGTGGATTTGATTTGTATTTCTCTAATGACTAGTGATGATGAGCATTTTTTCATGTTTATTGGCCTCATAAATGTCTTCTTTTGAAAAGTATCTGTTCATGTCCTCCACCCAGTTTGAATGGGTTTATTTTTTCTTATAAATCTGCTTTAGTTATTTGTATATTCTGGATATTAGCCCTTTGTCAGTTGGGTAGCTTGCAAACATTTTTTCGCATTCCGTTGGGTGCCAGTTCACTCTAGTGATTGTTTCTTTTGCTGTGTAGAAACCCTTGAGTTTAATTAGGTCTCATTTGTCTATTTTGGCTTTTGTTGCCATTGCTTTTGGTGTTTTAGTCATAAGTCATTGCCTATGCCTATGTCCTGAATGATATTGCCTAGGATTTCTTCTAGGAGTTTTATGGTGTTAGGTCTTATTTGATCTAAATATTTGATCCATGTGGAGTTAATTTTGTGTAAGGTATAAGGAAGGGGTCCAGATTCAGCTTTCTGCTCATGGCTAGCCAATTTTCCCAACACCATTTATTAAACAGGGAATCCTTTCCCCGTTGCTTGTTTTTGTCAGCTTTGTTAAAGATCAGATGCTTGTAGATATGTGGTGTTACTTCTGAGGTCTCTGTTCTGTTCCATTGGTCTATATCTCTATTTTGGTACCAGTACCATACTGTTTTGATTACTGTAGCCTTGTAGTATAGTTTGAAGTCTTATAGTGTGATGCCTACAGTTTTGTTCTTTTTGCTTAGGATTGTCTTGGCTATGCAGGCTTTTTTGTTTGTTTGTTTGTTTCATATGAAGTTTAAGGTAGATTTTTCCAGTTCTGTGAAGAAGGTCAATGGTAGTTTGATGGGGATAGCATTTAATCTATAAATTACTTTGGGCATTGTGGCCATTTTCACGATATTGACTCTTTCTAACCATGAGCATGGGTTGTTTTTCCATCTGTTTGTATCCTCTCTTATATCCTTGAGCAGTGGTTTATAATTCTACTTGAAGAGGTCCTTCATGTCCTTTGTTAGTTGTATTCCTAGGTATTTTATTCTCTTTATTTTTGTTGCATTTGCTTTTGGGCTCTTGGTTATGAAATCCTTGCCTAAGCTGATGTCTAGAAGGGTTTTTCTGATAATGTCTAGAATTTTTATAGTTTCATGTCTTAGGTTTAAGACTTTAATCTATCTTGAGTTGACTTTTGCATAAGGTGATAGATGGAGACTCTAGTTTTATTATCCTTCATGTGGCTAGCCAATTATCCCAGTACCATTTGTTAAAAAGGGTGTCCTTTCCCCATTATGTTTTTGTTTGCTTTGTCATAGATCAATTGACTGTAAGTATTTGGGTTTATTTATGGGTTCTCTATTCTTGTTTCACTGGTCTATATGCCTATTTTTATGCCAGTACCATGCTATTTTTGCTGACTATGATCTAATAGTATAGTTTGAAATTAGGTAGTGTGATACCTCCAGATTTGTTCTTTTTTTGCTTAGTCTTGCTTTGACTATGCAGATTCTTTTTTTGTTCCATATGAATTTTAGAATTGTTTTTTCTAATTCTGTGAAGAATGATGGTGAAATTTTTATGGGGATTGCATTGAATTTGTAGATTGTTTTTGGCAGTATTGTCAGTTTCACAATATTGATTCTACCCCTCCATGAGCATGGGATGCATTTTCATTTGTGCCATCTATGATTTCTTTCAGCAGTATTTTGTAATTTTCCTTGTAGAGGTCTTTCGACTCCTTGGGTAGGTATATTTCTAAGTATTTTTTTTTTGCAGTATTATAAAGGGTTGAGTTCTTGATTTGATTCTCTACTTGGTTGCTGTTGGCTTATAGAAGAGCTACTGATTTGAGTACATTAATCCTGTATCCAGAACTTTGCTGAATTCTTTTATCAGTTCTAAGAGCTTTCTGGAAGAATCTTTAGGGTTTTCAATGTAAATGATCATATTGTCAGCCAACAATGACAGTTTTTGACTTACTCTTTACTGATGCCCTTTATTTCTTTCTCTTGTCTGATTGCTTTAGCTAGAACTTTGAGTACTGTGTTGAAGAATGCTGAGAGTGGGTATCCTTGTCTTGTTCCATTTCTCAGTGAGAATGCTTTCAATTTTTCTGTATTCAGTATTATGTTGGCTGTAGGTTTGTCATAGATGGCTTTTATTACATTAAGGTATGCCCCTTTTATGCTGATTTTGCAGAGAGTTTTAATCATAAAAGGATGCTGGATTTTGTCTAATGCTTCTTCTGCATCTATTGAGATGATCATGTGAGTTTTGCTTTTAGTTTTGCTTATGTGGTCTATCATATTTATGGACTTGAGTATGTTAAACCATTCCTACATCCCTGATATAAAACCCACTTGATCATGGTGGATTATCTTTCTGATATGTTGTTGGATTTGGTTAGCCAGTATTAAGGATTTTAGCATCTATGTTCATCAAGGATATCAGTCTGTAGTTTTCTGTTTGATTGTGTCTTTTCCTGGTTTGGTATTAGGGTGATGCTGATTTCATAGAATGAGTTAGGGAGGTTCCTTCTGTCTCTATTGTGTGGAAAAATGTCAAAAGGATTGTTACCAATTCTTTGAATGTCTGGTAGAATTCTGCTGTGAATCCATCTGGTCCTGGACTTTTTTGTTGTTGTTGGTAACTTTTTTATTACCATTTCAATTTTGCTGCTTGTTATTATTCTGTTCTGTGTGTCTAATTCTTCCTGATTTAAGTTAGGAGGGCTGCATTATCCCACGAATTTATCCATTTCTTCTAGATTTTCTGCTTTATGTGCATGAAGTTATTCATAGTAGCATTGAATGATTTTTTGTATTTCAGTGGTATCAGAGTAAAGAGACCACCTACAAAATGGGAGAAAATTTTTGCAATCGATGCATCCTACAAAGGTTTAAAGCATCTATAAAGAACTTAAGCCAATTTACAAGAAAAAACAAAATGACTCCAAAAGCAAAGGACATGAACAGAGACTTTTCAAAAATAAGACATACATGCAGCCAACAGTCACATAAAAAAAGCTCAACATTACTAATCATTAGAGAAATGCCAATCAAAACCACAGTGAGATACCATTTAACACTAGTCAGAGTGGCTACTATTAAAAAATAAAAAAATAACATGCTGCCAAGGTTGTGGAGAAAAAGAAATGTTTATATACTACTGGTGGAAGTGTAAATTTGTTCAGTCATTGTGAAAGACAGTGCATCTGTTCCTCAAACTTCTAAAGACAGAAATGCCATTTGACCCAGCAATCTCAGTTCTTTATAATACCCAAAGGATTATAAATCATTCTATTATAAAGATACATGCATGTATATGTTCACTGCAGCACTACTTGCAATAGCAAAGACATTGAATCAAACTAAATGTCTATCTATGATAGACTGGAAAAAGGAAATGTGGTATATATAGACTGTGTAAAATTATGCAGCCATAAAAAGAGATTGCATCCTTTGCAGGTGCATGAATAGAGCTGGATGCCATTATACTTAGACGCTAACACAGGAAAAGAAAACCAAATAATGCATGTTCTCAAGTTTTTGTTATATTTAATCAATTGTTGAGATATTTTCATGTCTTCCATTATGATTGTGTATTTGTATATTCTTTTAGTTCTGTTAATTTTTGCTTTAACTATAATTAATGCATACAGACTTAGAATTCTGACACATTATTCATGGATTAAACCTTTATCATTATAGAATATCTTCTTTACCTTCCAAAATGCTTTTGCCCTAAAATATGTAATATATTGATTTAACTATGCCACCATTTTTTGGTTAGTGTTTTAAAATATATGTTTTCTGTTCCTTTCAATTTTTCTGGTCTTTATATTTAAGGTATATCTTTTGTATTCAGTATATTATGGAGACTTTAAAAATATAGTATGGAAATCTTAATTCTTTAATTGAAATACTATTCTTTGTATGATTATTTTAGTCTATATGTGTTTGTAAATCATGCTTTCATGAATTATGAAACTCGTGAAGGTGAGAATGACAGAAATGACACAGTAAATATTTCTGGCCTCCATCTAATCATTATGTCTGAAACTCCNACCTGGGTCATTCCATTTTTCTTTTTTTGTCATCTTTGGATGATATATGGTTAAAAAATTATCAATTTTTTAAATTGTATTTACAGTACTATTTACATTTAATGTTTCTAGTGGATTTAGTGCAGAGTTTTACATGACCAAGTCTTTCAAATAGTCTAAAAATACATGTTTTCTACTGTCCTCAAAATAGGTAACATGATAAAACTTTCCATACAACAAAAGTTGTAGTTTTCCAAGGCATTTTATACAAGTAAACATATATAACTAGAATAGGGAAAATGAGAAAGATTTCAATTCCAAATTCTGTCTACAATCCATGATACCCTGGGATATAACATGTTTTAGATATCAGAAATACACATATATAGCAATCAGGACTATATATGTATGCGTATATGCACATATGTGTTATATATAATCTCTACTCAAAAGGAAAAACATATACATGTGCACCCACAGAGAGATTGAGAGAATGGAGGAAAAATCAAAATAAAACTACCTACATGGAGAAACAAGACATTGTGAATAGAGATAATTTAGACTTACAACACACGTCATGTTAAACTGTGTGCATAGTACCTTATACAAACCTAATACAAACCTAAATTTATTATCTTTCTTGAGTAAAAGCTACAGAGACACAACTGACATAACACTGTTATTCTTTACTACGAGAAAAATAGATTTTCATTGTTGTTTAATATAACTACTGCTGCAATAAACTCATATAATTTTTATAAATACCAACAGCTAAAATTGATGGTTTATTTTAATTTTGTATCAATATTATAATATGAATTTAATATAAGACACAAATTTCATGTACCTGATTCTTTTTTATGAAATGTATCTTCAAACTCTTTGATCTCAATGTCATTTCAGAAGTCTTTTAATTTCATGCTATAATTTTTTTTTCCCATTTATTTATTTTATTGCTTTTTAGGTTTTGGGGTACACGTGAAGAACATGCAAAATTGTTGCATAGGAACACACGTGGCAGTGTGATTTGCTGCCTTTCTCCCCATCACCTACTTCTGGCATTTCTCCCCTTGCTATCTCTCCCCAGCTTCCCACCCCCCACCCTCCCTCCCCTATTTCCCCCCAACTGACCCCAGTGTGTAGTGCTCCCCTCCCTGTGTCCATGTGTTCTCATTGTTCAACACCCGCCTATGAGTGAG
>NW_016107389.1:3170739-3227662 GCF_001604975.1 Cebus imitator | reverse complement strand
CTCCACATCCTCTCCAGCATCTGTTGTCTCCAGATTTTTTAATGATTGCCATTCTAACTGGCGTGAGATGGTATCTCAATGTAGTTTTGATTTGTCATGCTATAATATTAACAAGAATGTCAGTTTCTTTCAGAAGTTGTCACCTAAACCATATAAAAATCTTGGTTTCTTAAGTGGAGCTTAAATTAATAGTTGTTTTGTTTGTTCAACCAGTCAATGAGCATCTTTATAATCTCAATATAATATATCATCAGCCTCTTTTTCCTTAAGAAAATGAACCTGTTAGTAAAATATATTTTTAAAGGCATTATTTGTAGCATTACATCTGAATCTGACCCAAGGGTTATGTTGACAGGCTTATTGCATGTCATTTCTGTTCTTCATCTGTGCCAGTTCGTTCTTACTAAGTAATTTCTTTAAGTGGAAACTTCCTATGAAAGATTGTCATTTTGAGGTTATGGGAATTTAGAAATTTTCTCTAACTGAACATCGGGTTGTCAGTTTGTCAAAACTTCCTATCTCTTATCTATCAATCATATGCTTTTGAATCAGTTTGAGATAAAGCTTTTTCTGGCTGTGATGACTTTGTGATTTATTAGAATCTACACTGTGCATCTTTTTTTAGGAAACATGTGACTTGATAAAGGAACAGACATGTTTCCAAGAACCTTGAGAAGATCTGTTGTAAAGAATTGCATCTTATTTTTCATAGTGACAACCCTGAGATTATAGGATTTGCCTTTTGTATACAAATCAAAATTTAACTTTAGGCAGCCAATCCAACATGGCAGAAATACAGACATCTTCAGGGCTATGCTGATTGCTGCTTACTCATCTTAAACTCATAGAATGGATTGAAGCCAACCACTACGTCCATAGCACTCAAGAGCTGTGGGGACTAGTGATAGAACCCAGGTGACATTTTTGTCTGTCTACGTAAAAATTAATAGAAATATTCCACTTATGATGTCTTTAACCAACAACGAATGTTCTTTACCCCTGTGCTATAAGAAAGTGATTAAAATTTGAGAGAGCATGCCATTTAGAATCCTTTGTAGAAGAGAAGTGAGACTCCCTTTCTTGGTACCATGAGATTACATAGTGTCCCATAGCCTCCTTAGAAAGGACAAAGAAAAGACAGTTTAAGCCATCAGGACTTTACACAAAAGAGTCTGGAAGAAACAGTTTTAACTGGAGAGGACTGCAATAACTTGTTAAGCAAACTTCAATTCCATTCACCCATCCCGGGGGGAAGAAGATTAGGTCAGTTACAAAAATAAAGAGACTTCATTATTCTATGTTTTTTTCTCCTGTTAACACATTACAGAACAAACACACCCTTTCATTACAGATAAAGTTAGTCCCCCACCAGGTGCAGGAAAACTTTTTTTGGTAGTTTCCTGCCAATGTGTGTGAAGTGTTGGACACAAACACAGTGTCCTGATTGCCCCAGTCTTGGAGTACATGGTGTACTTCAAACTGTAGGGTGTTGAACGTTCCACAGCACATGTCTATGGCCAAGGTTTTATGTTCCTAGGATTTTCACATTTCTGTCAGACACTAGTTATTAATTTGTTTCCTTTTTTGACTGTCTTGAGAAACTAAATTATATTTATAATGACAATCTTCTTCACATTTTTCTCCCTCCCGTCCTATGTCTTGCTCTCCCTTCCTTCCTTTTTTTTTTTTTCAACGTAAATGTTATCATAGTTTCTATCTTTCCACTGAAGAGAGTTATAAACATACCTGGCTTTTCCAAAGAGAAAAATGCAGACTTAATCTTCAATGTAGTACAAACTTGCCTGAGCAAATGTTAATCAAGATAGGGGTGTAAAGGTATGAGAATGTTCAATCCTGTGAGAACATTCAATGTTAGTAAAACAGTAGATTCTCTAAAATATTTATTTTTCAGATTTTTCAGACACAAGATGTTTGGCAAAATTTATAAAAGCTGATATTTCAAATTCTATAGAACTGAGTTTCATTGTTATTTGAAAGCAATATTATTCAAATTAAGACTATTATACATTTCCTATTCTATTTTATTTATAGATTTCAATGAGTAGGTCTTTGTACTGCCAAAATTAATCTCAGAGTAATATGAGAAAAATGAACATGTTCTTATATCAGCCCAAGAATAATAAGGGTATTTTAAGCAACCTGGAAGGTCATTTGGGACAAATGAAATATGAGTTTCATTTCCTGGGTATTTCGTCAAAGGAATTAGGCTGAATATGGCAATAACCAGTTTCTCTTATCTTTGCTTAAAATTAATACAAAATAACCTTTTGGTGAAGGATAGCAACAAAGCAAGCTTTTAGTTTTTCAAAATTTCCTTTATCTGCTTATAAAAAAATACTCTAATAATTTTAGCTTAAGTTCCTATGGGCAACTAAACGTGTTAAAAAATGTTAAAAATATTTATTAAATTTTTACCACAGATTAAGTCAGTAATTAATTAAATATAAGTATTAAAATGCATTTGCAAAAGTGTTATTAATTTTAGGTATAATTTAGTATATTCCAGAAATACATGTGACTGTTGATCATTTGTTAATTTCAGACCCGTCTATATGGTGCTAGCAATTCTGGTTCTAGCAATTCCACCATTACCTGATGTACAGTAGCATCACTTATTCTTTTATTCATCTTAGAACTCAAAGCAAATTTTCTAGCCATACTTATACTGATGAGGTTTTAAAATACCCTGATTCATCCAGGTGCAGTGGCACGTGCCTGTAATCCCAGCACTTTGAGAGGTTGAGGCAGGAGGCTTGAGGTAAGGAGTTTGGGGGCAGCCTGCCTAACATGATGAAACCTCGCCTCTACTAAAAATACAAACATTAGCTGGGTGTGGTGGCACACACCTGTAATCCCACCTACTTGGGAGTCTGAGGCAGGAGAATCACTTGAACTTGGGACAAAAAGTTTGCAGTGGGCCGAGATCACGCTACTGTATTATAGCTTGGAAGACAGAGTGAGACTTCATCTCAAAAAATAAATGAGTAAATAAAATAAAAATGTAAAATAAAATCTGGTTCCCAGGCTGCTTTCCAGACCAAAGAGATCAAACTGCTGAGTAGTACCCAACCTAAAGTTAGATTAGGTTGACAATGCCTTTTATCAACCTAATCTAACTTTCAGAGTTGTCAAATTGAATCTTCAGTTATGATTAGAAAATTCTGATTAACACAATTCCTTACCCACATGGAAATTTCTCATCACTCCTTCCTCTATACCCTACAACATAAAATATACCTCATTGCCTTTACTACAAACTATAAAATTATATGTAAAATTCTGTAAAAACTGTATAGAACTGTAAGACCTGCGTAGAAAGTGTTTAAAGTTATGTCTTAGGCATAGTTAGTTTTCAAAAGTTTTTAATGCTGTGATACTACTTTTGGCCACTTATATTTCATTTATGAATTTCCGAAGACTATGGGAAATGTCTGAGCCCAATGTTTGTGATCAAGATAATTTTCTTTAATAAACCAAGAAGTTTGAGCCAAGAAAATTCTATTAGTTTTAATGACCAAAACATTTAATTGTTCCAGAAATCTATAAAGTTTATCACATATAGTCAAGACCAACATCAGCAATACAATTGCATGCATATCCACCATGGTATATTGGAAAATCAGACTGCCTGAAATTGGATTATAATCACTTAGCAGATTAATATGTTATTTTTTGGTATGGAAAAATTAATACCATTGATAGAGAAGAGGAGAGTATTCTCATTTTTCATGGTTCTTAAGGGACAACTGGTAACCGTATTTTCTTTTCTTCAGCCATATTAGCTCAAACAGATAATAATCACTAAAAGCCTCAGAATTTCTATCAGCATTCTTTTTATACAAACACAAATATATAGATACACAGATATTTGCATTGTACCCAGACCTGGCTACATAATTTATGGGGCCAGTACAAATAAAAATGGACATTAATTAGTTCAAATATTACTAAGCATTTCACGATGGCAGAGTCAGAACTTTAAACCAAGCATAAGGCCCGTCTGCACAGGTTCTTGGGAGACCACACTGGTTACAAGCCCGCAAAGAGAACTGAGATCTTGATTGTGCCTTCTACTGTGCAAAGATCTGAGATGGCAAAATAAAAAGTAGAAGGGCATGGGCTTCAAGCTCGCACACCAGTGAAGTTACCATGGGATCACTAGGGAGCAGTGTGCAGTCATACATACCTCAGAGATAAGCTCTACAGCACTATCTAAAATGACCGTAGAAATTTGGAGTTTGGAGAAATGAGTATGAGAAGTCATACACATCCTGAGAAATGCCATTGGTTGTTTGCAAGAGTGTGAACTGTGTGATCTTGTGCAAGTAACTTATCATGACAGACTATTCTTATTCATAAATCTTTGTAATTATTTTCAAGGCTGCTTAGGGCCTGCTGGCCATTAATTATATTCTCTAATACTGAGAAGTGAAAGTTCTGCCATGAAGCTCTCTATGATAGATACATTACATTCAATTATAGCATATATGTTTATATTTCTGCATATTCTCATCGAATAGTGTGGTTTGAATTATGTAATATTTTTGTTTTAGGCTAAATTACAATAATATAATAATGTAAAAACAGAAAATATTTTATCTTCTTAGTGGAGGTGATGGAAAAGTCTTAGATTTGAAAATTACACTGTGTTCCAAATTTCTGAGTAAAATCCAGGGTATTTTTGAGTGGGCAAAGTCAGTGAAATGGCTTCTTCAAAAATGATGACAGCTTAAAGTGTAGTTTGAGTTCTTTGTTGGCACCACATATAGAAATTGTAGTTACTTTTTTGACAATTGTTAGTGCCATTTATTCCATTATTCTTTGGCCTGGCACTGTTGGTAGAAGTGAATGAAAACAATAAACAATTACCTTTAGAAACGGTGTGCACTGCTTTTGCCAGGGTAGAGGATGTAGTTGTCAGATTTCTTGGAGGACAAAATCTCAAGGGCCTCTTCTGATGTTTTCCACAATTTTATAGCATAGTTCTAGTACTTTGCAGTCACTATCACATTTTCGTACTTAGCTGGGAGGAAAAAAAGCCTGCCATTAAGTAAAGTCTTGGATACAGCAATGGTTTTCCAAATGTTCAATTTCTTTGGATGTAAGTGGCCAAGAACATTCTTCGTAACAGAGTAAAAAATAGTTCAGTGAAATTCTAATTTCCTTTATTTAAATTAAGATTTTTAAATAAAAATTAACATCTGCACCTCATTAGAAAAATAAAGCAGGATAAAAGTGTTTATGATTAAATATCAGTATCATTCATCACCCTCTCGATTCTAATCCCTTCCCCAAAGCATTTTATTTTGTAAAAGCTTTTCTACACACATATGCATGCATGGGCACACATACACACCTTTGGATGTTGAATTGTTTTTCTTATGTTTTTTGAATTTTTAATAAAGATTTTAAACTGAAAATGAAGTATTTAGTTTCTAAGGAAATGTACTACAATATTATCTCTGCTGGATTACTAAAATTAACAGAACTAGTCCAGCAACTATCAACTGCAAACCCTCACCTTCACGGTACGTAAGAGGAGACTTGGCTTTGACAGATGATGGGAGATAGTCTACAATAGAGACTGGGGAGATTTAGGCTTAGTGGAGAATGATGCATCTTTTCTTTGTCCTCGTCCTGTGAGGAGGGAAAAGGCTGCTCTACTCAAGCCTAGACATGCGTTATTTTGAGAACACCTCTCATACTTACTGGGGCGAGTCTGCAAGAAGGGGAGATCAGTAACTCACTCCCCTGTTGGATGTTCTAGATAGGACCAGGTTCTGCCATGGGACCAGGCCTAAGTTTGATAAGAAAGTTTCTATTGCAAATTGCCAATTAGCTCTTGAAAATAGGAAGAACACACACACATGGACCCAAAAGCCTGCTTCCTGACTGGGGGCATCCCAAAGGCGGTAAGGAGAGAAAGAAACCATAAAACAAGCCCACACTACTGCCAATTATTGTGGGAAGATGTGTGACACTACAGGGGACCCTATAGAAAGTAACTTGGATTGAAGTACATTGAACTTTTCCTCAAAGTAAGCTGTGCATGGTGATAAGAGGATTCTAATAATGGGAGGTTTGAGGGCATGTCAGTAAGGGCAGCAAGTGAGAGTGTTTCACAAGAGGCAACTAGAGGGAGCAAGGCTCACATTAGGGACGATGCAATGGGAAGGGTTTCTTGGGAGAAACACAATTCATCCCAGAGTACTTCTAGCACTTGGCTGCCTGCTATACTGACAGTTTATATGGCGAGATTGCATCAACGACATGAGATTGTAGCCTCTTTTCTTCCAATTCCACCTCTGACAGTGGAGGAGACCCTGAAGCAGCAGGGTGAGAGTGGAAGAGGAGGAGATCTGATAGAGCAAAGTAGAAGCAGAAAAAGAGACTCACCCTCCCATCCCAATTGCATGTCTCCAAGCCATCACACACACCTGGGCTGGGGGGTGGGGAAATGTTACAGTAGACATGATCTGGAAGATTTAGAACAGGACCGATTTTTTTTTTAAGTATCGAAAATGAATCATAATTATTAAAAGAAAAGACTATTCTCATGAATGGAAAGTGATCTGACAGCTATGAGCTCTTTCCTGTGATGGGAAAGGGCACTATAAAGTCAGAAACATAAAGCCAAAGCCAGTGTTATCCAATGTTAAACTCTCAATAAGTAATTTATACATGAGAAAATTATGTATACTTTTGTAAGCAAATGTGAACATACTACTTGTGATGCTCTACACTTCTACACTGTAATATATGTTGGATATTTCTTAAATGAATATACTATGTTAGTTAGGGCGATGCTAGTGGCTGCAACAGATAAATGTCAAAATCACAGGGGCTTAGCTGACTAAAAGCTTATTCTTTGCTCAGATGATCAGCAGCAGGCTATTCTCCAAGTGGATATTCAAGGCTCCCGGCCTGGGCACTTTCTTTAGAAGTTTTGCGTCTGGAACATAACAGCATCCAAGCTAGCTACGTTCCTTTGCATTAAATGCAGGGAAAGAACAGAGAGGTGGAATTTGAGAAGTTTTTGTGGGGTAGGCTCAGATGGCCACACACCATTTCTGTCCACATTCCATTGGCCTCTATACATGCCCATACCTGCCTGCAGGGCAACTTGAAAAATAGTCTACTTCTGTGACTACTATGAAAAATAAAGTGCTTTTCTTACTACCTAAAAACTAGTAAGCTAGTATAGCTACATTGACCTTCATAATGGCTACAGAATATTCTATTTATGGCTATCCCTTAATTTATGTGAGCTGATCTCTATTGGTGGACATATACATGTTTCTAGCATTTGTTTCTGACTTCATGCTGCCAAAAAAAAAATCCTAGTTTGGGCACATATATATCATTTTTATGTAAGATTCATTCTTAGAAGTGAAGTTGCTAGTTAAAAGTGTATTAGTCTGTTTTCACACTACTGATAAAGACATTCCTGAGACTGGGCAGTTTTCAAAAGAAAGGTTTATTGGACTTAGAGTTTCACGTGGCTGGGGAGGCCTCACAATCACGGTGGAAGGCAGAGAAGAGCAAGTCACATCTTTTGTAGATGGCAACAGGCAAAGAGAGCTTGTGCAGAGAAACTCCCACGTTTACAACCATCAGAACTCATGAAACTCATTCTCTATCATGAGAATAGCGCAGGATAGACCTGCCCCATAATTAAATCACCTCCAACTGGGTTCCTCCCACAACAATATGGGGGAATTGTGGGAGTTACATTTCAAGATGAAATTTGGGTGGGGACAAAACCAAACCATATCATAAGGATACAAGCAATTTTAATTTTTAAATAAATACTGTCTTCCAAAGAGATATAAATTAGACATCTAACAATAATAGCTCATGATGTTGTTTACTTCCCCCACAGCCTTGCCAACACTGTATGCATATTATTGATGCTACTTGTCTATGTCAGTCTTATAGAAGAACTAGTGTTTCACTGTTATTTTAATTTGCATTCCTTCCTTTTAATAAATGAATGTTTTATTTATTTGTGTTTGTTAGTTTCAATTATCTGTCAGTGTCATTGTAGATATCCACTACAGCTAATTTTCTCATATTAAAGCAGTGGATAGCAGATTCATAATCTGCCACTTAAGCATAATCTGCTACTCTGCGGTTTTGGATAAGCTAAAACTCGACATTACTTATCCAAAGTGCTTACATTTCCCATTTGGAAAATTAGAATGCTAGATTTGATTTTTTTTTTTTTAAATAAGGATCTCTAAGTTGGAACCACTCTATCAATGTCTACAAAAAAAAAGTTTAACAAGCAGTGAGGCTTTATGTCAGGAACATGCAACTTGCAACTAACAGATTTCTTAATGAAGTGAACGACATACCACTGGAAGTGTTACTGGAGGCATTCAATGCATTTAAGAGTTGAAATGTTTCCCAGAACATTGGTGTAACACTGTATAGTGTGATACCTAATAATCCAACTAAACCCAATGATTCTGTAATGTTATACAGTGAATATTTTTAAAAGCCCCCCCAAAAAGAAAAAAGTAATTAAAGTTTCCAGGTTTTTTTCCCAGCTAATTATTTTTTTTTATTGTACTTTAGCTTCTGTGGTACATGTGCAGATCATGCGGGATTGTTGCATAGGTACATACATGGCAAGGTGGTTTGCTTCCTTCATCCCCCATCACCTATATTTGGTATTTCTCCCCTCATTATCCCTCCCTATCCTTCCCACCCCCACTGTCCCTCCTCTACCCCCGTTCCCACTGACTGCAGTGTATGATGCTCCCTCCCTGTGTCCACTTGTTCTAATTGTTCAACACCCACCTGTGAGTGATAACATACCGTGTTTGGTTTTCTGTTCTTGTGTCAGTTCTGTTATAAAGGCACATGCACACGTATGTTCATTGAGGCACTGTTTACAATAGCAAAGACCTGAAACCAACCCAAATGTCCATCATCGATAGACTGGATAAAGAAAATGTAGCATATATATACCATGGAGTACTATGCAGCCATAAAAAACAATGAGTTCATGTCCTTCATAGGGACATGGATGAATCTGGAAACCATCATTCTCAGCAAACTGACACAAGAACAGTTTCCAGTTTTTATATTATCTGCTTTTATATTCTTTGATTAAATAATCTTGAAAAGATCTTTCTATTGGACAAAAACATTGAAAAGTAAAATATTTAAACAAATTTTTGATGGAAACAAGCAAGTATAAAACCTAAAATGATTTGTTTTGATGTTCATTTCTTAAGATGTTTATGGCTTAATTTGCTTCAACTAAAATTTAATTTGCATATTTCTATAGTCAGGTTCTTAGGTCTCAATTTGCATATATAGGCGCAATTTACATATACGCATATATATGTATATTGTGTTTGTGTATATCTCTTGCCTTGACGAATGTGGAGATATCTGAGAAATAATTTGAATTGTTACCAAAACTTCTTGGTATCATTTCAATGGAGAGCTTGGTTTGTTAGAAGGCAAGTGTGATCAAATGGTCAAACTTGAAGATCAGTGGTTAAGGGTGTGTTCGTGAGAGAGAGAGAGAGAGAGAGAGAGAGAGAGAGAGAGGAGAACTGGGGGTGAGATAATCCTCTGTCTATAGAGGCTACTGGTTCTGAAGTCAGCTGGGAGCCAAGATTCACCTCACAAGTGAGGAAGGAGAATCCAGAGAGGAGTCTGATCAATCACGACAGTGAAGGTTTCAGGCAAGTTACCAAGGGAAGTTGTAACCATCTTTGCTTTATTTGGGCTCTACTAGGTTCAGAGGCAAAGCTGTGAGGCACACTGCCTTCATGTTTGTGATTTCTATTTCCAAACTCTCTTACTTCACTTCTACCTCTTCATCCACTTATGAGGCTCAGAAAGCTGAAGTAATTTCAGGGCTTAAATTGGAAAGCAGTGAGGGTAACATAAGGCAGATCTTCTGACTGCAGACACAGTGCTCTTTTGCAACATTTTTGAATTCAATTATTGTCTTTATCTTCACCTCTCATTCCCTTGACTTAATTTCGTGCAGATGGTGGGTATTTAGCACCTAAAAAAAGAAAATGAGCCAGGGACAGTGGCTCATGCCTGTAATCCTAGCACGTGGGGAAGCTGACAGGAGGATCACTTGAAGCTAGGGGTTTAAGACCAGCCTGGACAACAAAGTGATATCCCCTGTATCTACAAAAAATTAAAAATTAAAAAAAAATTAGGTGGGGGCTGTGGAATACACCTGAAGTACCAAATACTGGAGAGGCTGAAGTGGAGGATCATTTGAGCCAAGGAGTTCTAAGTTGCAGTGAGCTATGGTCACACCCCTGCACTCCAGGCCAGGTGACTGAGCAAGACTCTCTTAAAAAAAATAAACGAATAACTGAGGCCAGGCACAGTGGCTCACACCTGTAATACCAGCACTTTGGGAGGCCAAGGCAGGTGAATTACCTGAGGTCAGGTGCTACCAGTCTGGCCAATTTGGCAAAACCCCCGTGTCTACTGGAAAAAAAAAATAGTTGGGCATGGTGGCAGGTGCCTATAATCTCAGCTAGTCAGGAGGCTGAGGAAGGAGAATTGCTTGAACCTGGGAGGCGCTTGTTGCAATGAGCTGAGATCATCCCAATGCACTCCAGCCTGGGTGACAGAGCGAGATTCCGTCTCAAAAAAAAAAAAAAAAAAACAAAAAAACGGATCAAGTCTTAAAATTATGTTCAATAAGCATCATAGCTAAACAAAACTAACATAAAGAATAGTGCTTCATGTCTCAGAGGTCTTAATAACCAAATCTGTATTTTGCATAGTGGCTTTCATACATGTTTAAGCGTTTCCCTGTGGATTGTGTTAAAAGCTAATAAATTCAGTGGCCATTGGAAGTGCCAGACAGCAGCTTTTCATTAGATTACACTAATGCCACCGGCATCCAAAGTGAGCATCAAGGAGGTCAACCTGCAGAATCCCTCTTGCCACAAAACAGACGTGAGCATTACATAAAAAAGAAACAAAACAACAACACATTTCCTATAAAAGAGATCAATTAGAAAACAACTTTCTTATCTCAAGAGAACAACATTCCCAGATGGTTTCTCAATGGTTGGAAATTGGTTGTTTGTTAAATGAACCAAAACTGTCACCTTGTCACTGAAAAACAAATTGCCAATGAGGTGTACAGGCAAGTCTTCATTAAGTGACTTGCAGAAGGGAGGGAGGTGACACTGCCTGATAGCAATTTACTTAGTAAAGGTAAAGAAAAATTCAGGAAGGCTTACAAAGAGGGAAATTAAATCTTTAGTGAGATTTCACTTTATTTCTCTTCCAGAAAACAGCAATGACTCCTAGGCTGGTGTCATTCTCCAGAGTCTGTCTTCCTTGCAGTATACTCTCCATGAGAATGCCGGCAAGGAAAGAATGATGGAGCTAATCATGAGCATATACTGCTAGATCTAACCACAAAATATATCTTGAGTGTGACCACTTCTGACATTGCAAACACCCTAAGTTAATATTATCCTTCCTCTGGATCACTGTGATTAGCTTCTTGTTTATCTTGCATCTATTTCAGTCCCTCCACAATCTTTTGCCCTGCTACAGACAGAATGCTCCATTTAAACAAAATCAGGTGCTACTAGTCCCCTTCCTTTTTAGGCCTTCTATGACTTGACCTTGTTTCTTAACCTCTTACCAAACTTCCATTCCAATCTCTCACAATTGCATGAAAAGCGTTCTGTTTTGGTCATGTCCGTGCTTTGCTTATTTTCTTTCTTTTATTTGAAATCCTCTTTCTGGTTTTTGGCTTCTTTGAAAAGACAAACTTGAACACAGTTTATTTCTGTATTGAAACTGGTGACTCTGCATGCCAAGCTATTGTAACTTCATGATTTCTAGTGCAAAACAAAATTCAGCCACAAACACTACTACTGCTGCTGCCGCTAGTCTCTACTTACTTTAACCTTCTATTTTCTAGACTGCAAATGAAGAAAAGTGATCAATTCTAGACCAGAGTCTTGGGCTTCCAAACTCTACGTCACACGTATTTGGCTTAGAAAAGGAAAGGTGCTACTGGCTGAATTTCGGAGATGGAGAACTAAAATTCAAGGATATGTTACAAACTTTGCTCTATTTTACTGAGGGTAAAAGAACTACTTTTGTGGGGCTAATACCTTTGTTGATTATCACTAAGGCACAGAGTATGCACCCTTGCCACCTCACCCTCCCAGTAAAGGAGAGACCTGTCACTTTTACTTATTCAAATATTCTAATAACCATTCTGAATACTAAAAGTATATTAAATTAATTGTGTTAAATCCTTTTTCATAGGCTTTTAAAGATTCTGTGTATGTTAGTTTTCTGTGGCTACATAAAAAAATTACCACAAATTTAGTGACTTAAAACAGTACTTGTTATTATCTCCATTTCTGTAGGTTGTAAGTCTGGGTGGGGTTGATAAGGTTCTTTGTTTAGAGTCTCAAGGCCAAAATCAAGATGCTGGGCTGGCTGTGCTTTCATCTGCAGGCTTGAGGAAGAGACTGCCTCCAAGCTCATTCAGTTTGTGGGAAGAGCCTAGTTCCTTCTGGCTGCAGGTTTCAAGTTCCTGTTTCCTTATTTATGATGAGTTTTTCTTATCTGTAAAAGGTCTATAATACCTGCTTACCCCAGTGAGGTGATAGAAGAATAAAATGGAGTATAGTACCTGAAAGAACAAGTTAGGTCTGTCGAATAAGGATATTAACTTGATATCATTACCATAAAAATAAAGTTGCCAGGTTTCTCAAACTCCATAAAGTCCCCTGATCTTCTGTTTTACACTGTGACGCCATCCTTGGTAGACCATTCCATCACAGCTTGTTCATTCAGCAAAGATTTTAACCACCTATTATATTGCAAGGAATTGCCTCAGTGCTATAGACCTAGCTTTGGAGAATTCCAACCCACTAATAGAAGAAAAAATCATATTATAAATTATAACCCCAAATGTTAAGAGACATTCCCATTAGGCATTATGGGAATACAGCATTATCAAAACAATAACAGTAGTGATAATAACTTCAACTGATTGAGTAGTGTATATTCATTACAGTTTATATACATTGCCTATCTTTACACCAAATACAGCATTATTCCTGACTGTTGTCTGGTGGCTACTCTTTATTTTTAACGGATACCCACTTTCCTCTTCACCTGGCCTGGAATCGGTCTTGTGTTTCAGATCTCTTAGACTTTCTCTTCCACCACTAGTTGAAGAAAGTTCTCTGCTTCTAAGGCTCATGTGATTACATTGGGTCCATCCAGACATTCAATTAAGGCGAACTTTTGCCCAGTTTCCAGAGATTAGAGTGGGACACTTCTGAGGGGTTATTTCAGATATTCCACCTACACCACTAATCTAACACAGGCATTCATTACCATAATTCAAAAGAAATTCTCTCATTATCACTTCTTCTACTTAAATGTATAATTTCTGTCCATATACAAATAAAATACATGGATTCTAATTTTCAGGCCTTTCCAAAAATAATTACCTTCTCAACTAATCACCAGGGAAGGCATCACAGAGTTGCTTGCCAGAGGTAAAATGGCACTTTAAAAGGAATTTTCCAGTTTTAACTCAGAAATGTCCTTTTCTTATTCAGGTGGCAAATAATCCTTCAATGATTGTTCACGTGGGAGATTTCTGCATTTTCTTTAGGCAAAGATAAAACCTTTGCTGTATTCCCATAATGCCTAATGGGAATGTCTCTTAACATTTGGGGTTATAATTTATAATTTGATTTTTTTCTTCTATTAGTGGGTTTGAATTCTCCAAAGGTAGGCCTATAGCACTGAGGCAATTCCTTGGAATATAGTAGGTGGTTAAAATCTTTGCTGAATGAACAAGCTGAGATGGAATGGTCTACCAAGGATGGTGTCACAGTGTAAAACAGAAGATCTGTTTTACAGGGACTTTATGGAGTTTGAGAAACCTGGCAACTTTATTTTTATGGTAATGATATCAAGTTAATATCCTTATTCGACAGACCTAACTTGTTCTTTCAGGTACTGTACTCCATTTTATTTTTCTATCACCTCACTGGGGTAAGCAGGTATTATAGGCCTTTTACAGATAAGAAAAACTCATAAGTAAGTGCTCAAGTTCAACCACGGCCAGTACTTGATCTCCAGCTGGGAGGTAACATGACAGAGCAGAAAGAAAATGAGTTTTACAATCAGGCAGGCATGGACTTTTAGCAGCTGTTTGAACATGTGAGGTTAGTTTTATTTTCTGAGATTTAAATTTTTCTTTTAAATATGTAAGATGCATATATTTTGCACCTTAGATGATTATGAAAATATTATATTAATCAATTTATATATTTTGATATGAAAATTCCCTAGAAACATACCTGTCTTATATTAGAAACTTATTAAATGTTTTATTTCTAGTTTTGATTTTAAGACCAAGGTAGCAGACCTTGGAGTCTTTGGCACATCTCTACATATGCTTTTTCCCCACTTTCTTCATTTTCATCATTCATTTTGTTCCCACTAGTGTATGCCAATAGAACTCATGTTGCCCTGAATTCATCTGGGAAGCCAGAACAGAAATCTTGCAAACTTATTTTCACTAGGTGTTAGAAAACAATAACAGTAATGATAATAACTTCAATTGATTGAGTTGTGTGTATTCATTACAGTTTATATACATTGCCTACCTTTATACCAAATTCACAAATTAGAGATGATAATCTCCAGTTTTGGAAAAAGAAACTGGTTTAAAAATGTAGTAACTTGTCCAATGTTACATAGCTAGGAAGAAAAGCAGCTGAAATTCAGAGGCAGCCAGAACTGACATTAGTGTTACTCTTTCTTCATTATACAGTTTTCCCTTCCTCTCAAGAAGTATAACTGATTGGCTGATCTCTGGGATTGGATGAGAATATTCTTGGCTGGGGAAGTCCTCTAAACCTTTTCAAGTCTTACCGTGTAGGTAACTCTTGGAGCCCCTGCTCCTCCATGGTTCCTAGACCCTATTGTATGAAAGTAGGAAAACCATTTTTCCCCAAGCCTTCTCAGAATTGACAAGAGATTTTTAGCTGCTATGAAAATTTGTCAGGTATTCCTGAATAGGGTTAGTTGGGGTTTTCCTGGGGATTGGTATGGGTAATCTTGGGTGTGGACAGGAGGAGAAAAAAGAAGGTCCCAGAAAAGAACCTGAACTCTGGACACAGGGAAGACAGAACAAATTCAATTCAAGTACAAAAGTATCTTGATGTTTCATTTGAGATGTTATATAGTGAGGACTCTGGGCTCTGGAGAGGGAGTGTTAGTTTAGGAGTAGATGCTCCTGAGGATAGAGCGGTGAATTAGAAGAGTGGAGACTATTTCAATATAAATGGCTGTGTGCACCTGTGTTCTGGTTGCTAATAGGAACATAATGAATATGAGATGAGACAATAATTAATATAAAAATTGTAATAAACTTTCTTAATGAGTTAGATGCAAGCCAATATTGAAAATAAAAATTCCGAGCAGGGCATGGTGACTCACACCTGTAATCCCAGCACTTTAGGAGGCTGATGCAGGTGGATCGCTTGAATCCAGCTTGACCAACATGAAACCCCATCTCTACTTTAAAAAAAAAAAAAAAAATTCTAACTAATTTGGTTCTGGACATGCTACATGTTTCAGTAGTCCTGATTAAGGGGCTTCTAAGGGGGTCTTATGAATGGAGAGGGGCCACGATAGGAAATCTGACGGCAAGAAAGTTTCCTGTTTGAAAAAGTAGTTCTATATCTAAGGCTTTCCTTCTAGCTGAGTCAGGCAAACTCCTACACATTTAGAAAATATATGTTGGCTAAAAAAATATACACTTTGTATTTATAGAACTGTGCAGAATGTAGCAAGAGTGAACAACTGAATACAATCAGTCATAACATATTTTCTCATGATGAATAAAAATGCTATCCATAAGGATTATTACCAAGGGGTAGGTGTGCGTGTGTGTGTGTGTGTGTGTGTGTGTGTGTGTGTGAGTGTCACTTAAGGCAGTTCTGTTAGGATAAAGAAGATGTCATTAATTGTTAAAGAAACTTTATTTCTTATCTTTAAGAAATGGAATCTCACTATGTCACGTAGGCTGGCCTCCAACTCTGTTGCCCAGCCTGGCCTCAAACTCCTGGGCTCAAGTGATCCTCCTGCCTCAGACTCCTCAGTAGCTGTAATTAGTGGTGCACTATTTTTTAACTAAAGAATGTCTTGAATACACAGTAGCATCATTTTAGTAAATGTATCTTCGCTGTATTATACCAATTATGTTTCTGGCTTATTCATGATCTTTTTTCTTATAGAAAAGAGGACATTTTATTTCTTTTCATTTCAACATTATGTAATGCCATTCATTAGATTGCAGTTACCCCTTTCTCTTAGATCTTAGATCAAATTAATCCAAAAATAAGTAGGAGAAAAAATGATAGGACCATTTTTCTAGGGAAGAATACTTTTTGAGTTTAGTTTCTTTAGAGCACATGTATGCTTCAATCAATTTTATGCTTGTCTATTCAATTTCCATACCCTACTGGGCATCCATTGAAGGCCCTTGGCAGGACAGAATGGAGTCAGAGAAACATATGCTGGAAGGATGCAGGATAGTGTTCAGGCCCAGCAAATGTTGCTGGATTTTCCATAGAAAAAGAGAGCTGAGAAATGTTAATTGAAATAATTGCCTTAAATTCAGGAGATAGTGCTTTCAGAAATTGATAAAAACAAGCTTGAAATATGTGTTTTGACAATTATTCTACCTTCTTATGGAAGTGAGACACTTGTCAGGAGAATTGATAACTTAAATTGCTTTTATATTAATTTTCCACCCTGCAGTCAAAATAAAGCCAACATCTATTTTATGCTAGGTAATTGGGAATGATTTAATATTTGAACAAAGAAATGCAAATCGAATAATGTATGATGACCATAAATATGTCACTTGCTGTATGTTGCTGAAAGAACTTGGTTCTGTTTGCTCATTGAGAAGATGAACTGGAATTATCTGCTGTAAGAAATATTTTAGGTCCTACTTAAATCATACTAATGCAATGAGAAAAGAATACCATTAATTTAATTTATGTTCTGGTTTGAGGCCTAGACTGCATATTGAACTTGGATAACTTTTTTAAAGTTCATTGATAGTGATGCAATTGAACTCAATTGCTATTGGAAATTTTATTCAGTAAATTAAACTGAAATGACTAAATTTAGACCATTTTCTTTCCCTAGTTTTATTTCTTTAAGTTATTGATCAACTCAGATGAACTATAAATTGGACTAAAAGATACAAAGTAATAACTTAGTAATACAGCTATAAACTGAAAAAGAATCTAACTTTTGCATTATGGAGAAATTTAATTGAATTAAAAATATTTTTAGTGTCATGCAGAAAACTCTCACTGTCTTCCCCTTTTTGTGCACAGAATCTGTTAAGATTCATTGCCAACCCTACAACACCACCAGGAGTACTCCTCAGCCATTTTAGAGAAGAGTTTAAACTTTCAGTAAGACAAAATACATCGAAATGAGGGAAGCGATTCATATCCAATATCCAGAAATTTTGTGAATTGAGAAATATGAAATCTGTTTTTGTTGTGAGAGATTTTCAATTTCAAAATTTCACTTGTACATTTTGGTATAGAACTTAACCTGCATTCCTCAAAGAAAATGGTCAATATATCCAAATGTAATATGTAGTTAGAAACCCTGAAATGTTTTCCCTCCTGATTTCTTAACTCGGATCCTGGTTATTTTCCAATCAGCAACTTGTTTCCTGCGAATTCATACGACGTAAATATAAAGTACTTCATTTTCCTGTATTTTTAGCTAGGTAACATTAGCTTGAAATTTTATCTCTGATTTTGGACGAAAGAAGCACTTAGAAAAATAAAGACATGCATGTGAAAGCCAGCATCTAAAAATAGTTTCTAAATATGAAGCAAAGAAGGCACTGTAGTCTTCCTTATAATTAGAGATGTGCCATAATGTTGATGTGGAGGCATGAAACTCAGTTATGAAAAGATAAGGAAAATACAGAAAAAAAAATACCGAGAAAGAAAGAAGGGTTTTAAAATTTTATTTATGAGGATTTTAACACAATTAAATACTCCTAAGTAGTCTTTATTTCTACTTAATTTAAAAGATTCCAATTTGAACACACACACACACACACACACACACACACACACAAAACACACCCTGAGAAATTAAGACAGGTTATTTCTAAATGTCAAATCCAGGGTTCCCAACAGAAAAATTAAACATGCAGAGAGTTTGGTATAAAATTAAAAACCAAATAAAATAATCATCATGAAATTATGTGACTGACATTTACAATTTTATTCAGTAAAACATGTCTGTGTTAGAGATATAGTCTATAAAATTAACAGTGATTGTCACGTGGTATAGAATGAGTAGTTGTATATTTATATACTAGTTCTACTTCTGTAAGGGTTATAAAGATTATTAATTCTTGATTTTCAGCATTCTGAGAAATGCATGTTTTACAAAATGTAAAAATTCACTACAAAATCTATAAAGTCTGCTCATTAAAAAAAATGTATTCAAGACCTTTGTAATTCAAAGAACAAAAGCCAAATTTTTTTACTGGCAAAGCTTTTTAACTAAGGAGCATAAAAATTTAGGAGCTATACTAAGACTTGTTTTTATTTTTTAATGCAAATGAAATTAATATATTTAGTATTAAAATATATTTTCTATTTTTGTGAAAATATAAGCAATTATGAACAGTTATGTCTGTCTATACACGGCGTGGTGCTGAGTTTAAAATAGGGCTACCAAATGGTGAATTTGGGAAAGAACCTAATCAGCATATGTATTCTCTGAGTCTAGAAATTTCAAGAAAAATAGCATCAATTTGTACTAGCTGTTTCTTAGAATCTTATTCCTTTAGAAGTTGTCTATTCTCTTCCTCTGTACAATGTTTTTTTTAAAAAACACTAAATGCTTTTCTTTCCCATGAAACTTTTAACTTCAGAGATGTTGGCTAATCTTTGGACACTGAAGCTTGTTAGCCTCTTTTAGAAGTTTTCAAGATAATCCAGTGACAATGGAGTGTCACTATGAAATGAAGTCAGTGGCATATGAAAATTGCATATAAATAATGGGATGCCATCTACATCCAGTCATTTGATTTTTAAATCAAGAATCCATACTGATTTCCCAATACCATTCCTTATATTAAAAAATACCGTCATGGTACTGAAATTTAAAAGAAATTCATTATACTCATATTTGACTACTAAACTTATGGGTATAATGTATATTAAAAGGAAGAATCTCTTACAAAAATAAAAAAGTATAATTTCATATAGGCACTTATTGTAATTATCTTTGATGAAAACCAAGAGCTCGCCATTAAAGTACATCATAATAAGGGTGACTCTGTCAGAGGATAAAATAAAGGTAGACTTCTAATCATCTAAGTCATTCAATTCAATATTAGACAATAGAACAACTGCCTAGAGCCAGAATTTATTCTGCATTTGATAAGCACAATCCCTTATCCCTCCATTTCTTTTTTGCCAGGAATAATAGAGCCAAATATAATTTATTACACAGATGATTAATAAATGGTTTGGCCCAGGTAATTTAATTGTACTTTCTGTCCTTGGTCCTTATTTTAAAATTTTATTTTATTATACTTACTGTATCTCTGCTCTTTATTGTCTATTACCTAAATGCCAATTTGGAATTAGGCAGGGCATAAATAAATAAAATTTGATGTTATGGAATGTATTAAAATACAATGGAAACTTATTCCATTATCTTAAGAATTCAAAAGCTAGGCTGGTGCGGTGGCTCATGCCTGTAATCCCAGCGCTTTGGGAGGCCAAGGCAGGTGGATCACCTAAGGTCAGGAGTTTGAGACCAGCCTGGTCCAACATGGTGAAACCCAATCTCTATTAAAAATACAAAAATTAGCTGGGTGTGGTTATGGATGCCTGTAATCTCAGCTACTCAGTAGGCTGAGGTAGGAGAATCACTTGAATCTGTGAGTCGGAGGTTGCAGTTAGCCGAGGTGGTGCCACTGTACTCCAGCCTGGATGACAGAGGGAGACTCCATTTTAAAAAAACAAATCAAAAATTAGTTATACAAAGAAAGACCAAAAAGGGTTTTGTGGGAACAGGAGTTTCTTAGGGTTTGAGGAGCTAAACGGTCCATGGGAGAAGAATAGAAACACTATAGCTCTGGGAGCAGTGACTTCTGTCACCAGATGTTGGGCTTTTTGTCAGCGTAACAGTCATTGCACATCTGCAATTATTGTAATTTTCAGATGTCTGGAGCCAGGGTTATTGAAATTGTTTACACTATCTATTAAGTCTTTTTGCCTAAAATTGTAAAAATGTGGTAAAGGTGAGATCTGATGAATTTGAAAATAATGATTTTTTAGCAAAAAAAAAAAAGAAAAAAGAAAAAAATCTGTGTTGTTTAGGCAATTCAGAAAATCTGTTAGAAGCTTTATTTACAGCTAGCCTGATTTAGGAACAAACATTGCCTTGTCATATGGGAAACCTCTAATCCAAGTCAGAAGTTTGACATTTGAGCCATAGGAAAATGAGAGAGAGGCAAACAGTTCTCTCTTGTTTAATAAACCATGAATATGACTGATTCCTTTTTTTTTCTGAAAGTAAAACTCTGAATCATTAAAGTATGTCAAATTGCAGGAAGATCTGACTGACATGAGAGAGAGATGGGCATCTATCTGTCTTTCATTTTTCTGAGCAAAAATCTTTGACCATAAGCAATGCCAAAGAGAACACCCTAAATTGTACTTTGTGGAAAACTGGTGTCAGTCAGTATCACATAGAGCTGCCCAAGATTGTGGCAATTTGGATAAAAAGACACTGATTCTGTCTGTGTTCCTTGTGAATTTCTTGGTCACTCTGTAAGCTTTTCTTTTTTCCTTTTATTAAATGTTCTCAAGAAAAAGGCAGAGATCTGACTGTATTTGTAGACTAATACAGTTTTCCCTCAATTTCCCTGGGAGATTGATTCTGGGACTCCGATGAATACCTAAATCCATGAATAATCTCAATCCTTGTTATAAAATGGCATACTATTTGCGAATAACCTTTGCACATCCTCCTGTAAATTTAAATATTCTGTAGAAAACTTATAATACCTAATACATTGTGAATGCTGTACTATTGAAAGAATAATTCAAGAAAAACTATATTCATGTTCAGTACAGCTGCAATTTTTTTTTCTAAGTATTTTCAGTCCGTACTTGGTTGAATCTGTAAATGCAGAATCCACAGATGCAGAGAGCCAATTGTACTCAGTCCATGGCACATTATCACAAAATTGCGTTTTTGGTGGAATTTTTCTCTTCTCAGAATTTGGCCAGGAAGGTTCAGTTCTAAAATTTGGCTTTAGGAAATCCTTTTTAATGTAACACCTAAGTCACGTTCTTCAGCTTGGTCTTCGTTAGCAACAAATCTGATATTTTGACGTCTCTTGTATGCCTTTTTCTATTTGTTCTGAATTGCTTTGGAATTGGTTCGGTTCTGTAAACTCTTATTCCTTAACTTTTTAAAAAGATACGGCAACTTTTCTTAATAACTGTTTCAAGAGTTATTAAGAAAATAACTAGTGTAACAATTTAAAGGAAGGGTAAAATTTGAGAAAATGGTTCAAGTAGAAGGCCCTATCAGTTGATCACAAGCTCTGGTAAATTCACAGAACTGTGCACACATTCTCATTCTGGAGATCTGCTTGACATGTGCACCAGATGTGGACACTTTTCTCCTTATTGCTGATTTTATCAGACCACATTCTCATGTTCTTCACATAGCTGGTCTGTGTTGTGCTGTGTTATGAGCCATGTCAAGTTCCCTTTTGCTACTGATGCCTGTGAAAGATGTTCTAGGCCCTTGGGGACTTTTTATAATCCCTAAAAGCATGTCTATCCAAGACTCTGGTATTATCAATTCATGAAAAATATCCAGTGCCAGAAATTATATTTCTAATGTATGGCTCTATTTGAAATTTTACTTTGCCATTCTGTAAAGTAGCTGAATACCTTGTGATAATTAGCTTCACATTTCATAGATAGGTGATGCATACCATAGCAACAAGACATGTTTATATGAATGAGTAGTTTTTATTCTGTTTCACATCTATAAATCAGGAATTAAGTTACCAATAAATTTACTGGGCTTATCTGGTAAAAGTCAGAGTTGCTATAGTTAACTATTAGTATGGTTTGGCTGTGTCTCCTCCCAAATTGCATCATGAATTGTAGTTACCATAATCCGTACATGTCTTGGGAGGAACTGGGTGAGAGGTGATTGAATCACAGGGGCAGATTCTTCCATACTGTTCTCATGGTAGTAAGTTCTCATAAGATCTGATTGTTTTATTATGGGCTTCCCCTTTCTCTTGGCTCTTACTATTATTCTCCTTTCTACTGCTATGAGGAGAAGGACGTGTTTACTTCCCCTTCTGCCATGACTGTAAGTTTTCTGAGACCTCCCCAGCCCTGCAGAACTGTGAGTCAATTATACTTTTTTCCTTTATAAATTACCCAGCCTTAGATATTTCTTACAGCAGTGTGAGAATGGACTATGAAAAGAGCTTTTTAACTATGAAAAGTATGACTAGCTTTTTAACTATGACTATAACTGTGAAAAGAGCTTTTTAAAAAATTTTATTTATTTATGTAGCTATTCATTTATTTATTCAGTCAAAACTAGTGGTCAGTCTTTTAGTTAACATATAATGATTAGTGTAGAAGGAAACAGGATTCTGCCAATTGCTGAGAGGAAGTATATTAAAGTTCCAAAAATTTAAGGCCATGCTGTATGATTTATAAAGTACAGCTGAGCTGGACTCAAACATTGAAAGTGTGAATCTCAGCTATTTTTACATTTTGTAATCTTGGGAAGGTGATTTAAACTTTCTAAGGCTTTGCTTATATGTAAAAACAGGAATAAAAATTTTCTTATTCCTCCGTAGTATTTTTACATGGCAATGTGTAGTTTTGTTGTTGTTTTGTGTTTTGATTGAGAAAAGCTGATACTTCTCCCTTTCCAAAGGCAGAGTGGGAGACAAGTAGAAGGGTGAATTTCAAAGACTTTTGAGAAGTCAAATTTGGTGAGAACCAAACAGGTATTATTGACTTTAGTGGCATGGAAACCAGTGGTGACCTTGGCAACATAGAGGGCAATGGTAATTTTGGTAATTTCAGCAGTAGGGCTAAAAGATGGAGTGAATGAGAATTGAGAAATTTAAGACAATTTGTACAGATGACTCTTTTGAAAAGTTGTCAGTGTAGGGAAGAGGTAATTAGAAAGGTAAGTGGACAGAAACATGATTCCAAGGTCAGTGGTTTCCATTTGTTGTGGTTTGGTTGTGTTTAATGATGGAATATTTTTCTTTAATTGTAAATTAAGTTCTGGGTTACATGTGCAGATCTTGCAGGTACACACATGCCATGGTGGTTTGCTGCTTCCATCCCCCCATCACCTACATCAGGCATTTCTTCCAATGTTATCCCTCCCCAACATCCCCACCCCCACTGTCCCTAACTTGGCCTCCCATCCCTCCAGACCCAGGTGTGTGATGTTTCCCTCCCTGTGCCCATGTGTTCTCATTGTTCAACACCCGCCTATGAGTGAGAACATGAGGTATTTGGCTTTCAGTTCTTCTGTCAGTTTGCTAAGAATAATGGTTTCCAGATTCATCCATGTCCCTGCAAAGGACATGAACTCATCCTTTTTTATTCCCGCATAGTATTCCAAGTTGTACATGTGCCGCATTTTCCCTGTCCAGTCTATCATTGATGGGCATTTGGGTTGGTTCCAGGTCTTTGATATTGTAAACAGCGCTGCAATGAACATACATGTGCATATGTCTTTATAATAAAATGATTTATAATCCTTTGGGTATATACTTAGTAATGGGATTGCTGGGTCAAATGGAATTTCTATTTTTAGATCCTTGAGAAATCACCACACTGTCTTCCACAATGGTTAAACTAATTTACACTCCCACCAACAGTGTAAATGTGTTGCTATTTCTTCACATCCTCTCCATCATCTGTTGTCTCCTGATTTTTTTAATGATTGCCACTCTAACTGGTGTGAGATGGTATCTCAATGTGGTTTTAATTTGCATTTCTCTAATGACCAGTGATGACGAGCATTTTCTCTTATGTTTGTTGCCCTCATAAATGTCTTATTTTGAAAAGTGTCTGTTCATATCCTTTGCCCACTTTTGAATGAGTTTTTTGTTTTTTTTTTCTTGTAAATCTGCTTTAGTTCTTTGTAGATTCTGGATATTAGCCCTTTGTCAGATGGGTAGACTGGAAAAATTTTTTTCATTCTGTTGGTTGCTGGTTCACACTAATGATGGTTTCTTTTGCTGTGCAGAAGTTCTTAAATTGAATTAGATCACATTTGTCTGTTTTGGCTTTTGTTGCCATTGCTTTTGATGTTTTAGTCATGAAGTCCTTGCCTATGTCTATGTCCTGAATGGTATTGCCTATGTTTTCTTCTAGGGTTTTTATGGTGTTAGTTCATATGTTTAAATCTTTAATCCATCTGGAGTTAATTTTGGTGGAAAGTGTAAGGAAGGGTCCAGTTTCAGCTTTCTCACATGGCTAGCTAGTTTTTCCAACACCATTTATTAAACAGGGAATCCTTCCCCATTGCTTGTTTTTGACAGGTTTGTCAAAGATCAGATGGTTGTAGAGTGTGGCATTGCTTCCGAGGCCTCTGTTTCGTTCCATTGGTCTATATCTTTGTTTTGGTGCTAGAACCCTACTGATTTCATTAATGTAACCCTGCAGTATAATTTGAAGTCAGGTAGCATGATGCCTCCAGCTTTGTTCTTTTCGGTTAGGATTGTCTTGGCTATGTGGGCTCTCTTTGGTTCCATATGAAGTTTTAAGTGATTGTTTTCCGGTTCTGTGAAGAAGGTCAATGGTAGCTTGATGGGGATAGCATTGAATCTATAAATTACTTTGGGCTGCATGACCATTTTCACGATATTGATTCTTCATAACCATGAGCATGGAATGTTTTTCCATCTGTTTGTGTCCTTTCTTATTTCCTTGAGCAGTGGTTTGTACTTCTCCTTGAAGAGGTCATTCACATCCTTTACTGGTTGTATTCGTAGGTATTTTATTCTCTTTGTAGCAATTTGAATGGGAGTTTGCTCATGATTTGACTCTCTGTCTGTTATTGGTGTATAGGAATGCTTGTGATTTTTGCACATTAATTTTGTATCCTGAGACTTTGCTGAAGTTGCTTATCAGTTTCAGGAGATTTTGGGCTGAGATGATGGGGTCTTCTAAATACACAATGGTGTCGTCTGCAAATAGAGACGACTGGACTTCCTCTTTTCCTAATTGAATACCCTTTATTTCTTTTTCTTGCCTGATTGTTCTGGCTAGAACTTCCAATAGTATATTGAATAGGAATGGTGAGAGAGGCATCCTTGTCTAGTGCCAGTTTTCAAAGGGAATGATTAGTTTTTGCCCATTCAGTAGGATAATGGCTATGGGCTTGTCATAAACAGCTTTTATTATTTTGAGATACATTCCACTGATACCTAGTTTATTGAGAGTTTTTAGCATAAATGGCTATTGAATTTTGTAAGGCCTTCTCTGCATCTATTAAGATCATGTGGTTTTTGTTTTTGGTTCATTTACGTGATGGATTACATTTATAGATTTCCATATGTTGAACTGCCTTGGTATCAGGATGATGTTTGTCTTATAAAATAAGTTAGGGAGGATGCCTTCATTTTGTATTGTTTGGAATAGTTTCAGAAGGAATGCTACCAGCTCCTCTTTGTACATCTGGTTTGGCTGTGAACCCATCTGGACTAGGACTTTTTTTTGTTGGTAGGCCATTAATTGCTGCCTCAAAATCAGACCTTTTTATCAGTCTATTCAGGGATTCAACTTCTTCCGGGTTTAGTGTTGGGAGGGTGTAAGTGTCTAGGAATTTATCCATTTCTTCCAGGTTTACTGGTTTTATGCGCATAGAGTTGTTTGTAGCAATCTCTGATGGTAGTTTACATTTCTGTGGAATTGGTGATGATATCCCCATTATCGTTTTTTATTGCATCTATTTGATTCTTCTCTCTTTTCTTTTTTATTAGTCTGGCTAGTGGTCTATTATGTTGATCTTTTCAAAAAACCAGCTCCTGGATTTATTGATTTTTTTGAAGGGTTTTTTTGTGTGTGCCTGTCTCCTTCAGTTCTGCTCTGATCGTAATAATTTCTTGTCTTCTGCTACCTTTTGAATTTCTTTGATCTTGATCCTCTAGTTCTTTTAATTGTGACATTAGGGTGTTGATTTTAGATCTTTCCTCTCTTCTCATGTGGGCATTTAGTGCTATACATTTTCCTCTAGACACTGTTTTAAATGTGTCCCAGAGATTCTGGTACGTTGTGTCTTCATTCTAATTGGTTCTAAAGAACATCTTTAGTTCTGCCCTCATTTCATTGTTTATCCAGATGTTATTCAAGAGCACGGTTTTCAGTTCCATGTTGTTGTGTGGTTTTGAGTGAGTTTCTTAATTCTAAGTTCTAATTTGATTGCACTGTGGTCTGAGAGACTGTTATGATTTCTATTCTTTTTCATTTGCTGAGGAGTGTTTTACTTCCAATTATGTGGTCAATTTTAGAATAAGTGTGATGTGATGCTGAGAAGAATGTATATTCTGTTGATTTGGGGTGTAGAGTTCTGTGGATGTCTGTTAGGTCTGCTTGGACCAGATCTACATTCAAGTCCTGGATATCCTTGTTGATTTTCTGTCTCGTTGATCTGTCTAATATTGACAGTGGAGTGCTAAAGTCTCCCACTAATAGCGTGTGGGAGTCTAAGTCTCTTTGTAGGTCATTTACAACTTGCTTTATGTATCTGGGTGCTCCTGCATTGGGTGCATATAATGATCAGAATATTTTTAAATGTCAGTAGGAATGACCAATACAGAAAATATCAGGATACAGGAGAGACAGGAAATAATCAGTTTAACATGTGACTTCTGTGAAGGCATACACTGTAGTAGAAAATTTGTGGAGAAAAAGGCCTCTATTTAGAAGGATTGAAAAGAAGTTGAGTGTAGACTCAGGTAGGTTTGTAGATCTGGTAGCCTAACTTTTAAGTAATTTCATACAAAGGCTTGTTTTCCTTGTGAAGTAGGAGGCAGGTTAACTGCTAAGAGCCTGAGGCTGAGGAAGCAGAAGAGATGAGATTAGAAGTATGAGGATAATGCAGATTGAAGGAGAAGTCATTAAAGCTGTGGCTTTTGTGACTCAGGAAATTATAGAATAATCAGTTTAATTGATTTTTATGCTGATAATCCCTAATACATGTGTAACATCTTATTTTTAAATAAATGTTTTCACATGTATTGTGTAATGTGCAAAAAATTACTGTTTTATTTCTTTTTTTTTTTTGATAGTTCAAAATATTTCTAAAATTATTACATACTTTACAAATACCTGACCTATTCTCTTTACTAGGGGATGTGATTTTTGTTTTAAAGTGTTCCTGATTCATTTATAATTTAATATTAATGCCAATACAAACTAATATTCTAACGTTTATATAATATTTTGAATAAAATTCTAAGCCCTTTACATTTACAGTCTCTTTTAATTTTCATAGCAACCCAGTAAAGTTTAGACAATTATGATATCCCTTTAGCAGATGAGAAATGGAATCAACAAAAAAGGTTACATTATGTGTCAAGCCCAATAAGCACAATGAACAAAAGTAAGCTATGAATTTCCTGCCATTTTCAATTATTGATCCAATAGTAGATCAAAGAAGTCTATG
This sequence comes from Cebus imitator, assembly GCF_001604975.1. Lineage (NCBI taxonomy): Eukaryota > Metazoa > Chordata > Mammalia > Primates > Cebidae > Cebus > Cebus imitator. Next base: position 3,199,831 of record NW_016107389.1, on the reverse strand, counting down.
TTGAATTTGGGACATAGTAAGACAATAAGAATATTGACTTTTTTTTTAATTTTTATTTTTTGAGACAAAGTCTTGCTCTGTTGCCCAGGCTAGAGTTCAGTGGCATGATCTTGGCTCACTGCAACTTCCATGTCCCAGGTTCAAGTGATTCTCATACCTCAGTCACCCAGGTAGCTGGGATTACAGGTGTACACCACCATGCCAGGCTAATATTTTGGATTTTTTGGTAGAGACTAGGTTTTGCCATGTTGACCAGGCTGGTCTTGAACTCCTGACTTCAAATTATCCACCTGTCTCAGCCTCTCAAAGTGCTGGGAATACAGACATGAGCCACCTTGCCTGGCCTGAATATTAACTTTTTAAAACAACTATTTGTGCTAATAAGGACATGTTTCAAAATACCACTTGATATGTGTATAGAATTCAAATAATCAGCTCCATAACTTTGGGGGTACCAATATGGTTCAGTCTTTTTTGGGATACCAATACAGTTCAGTCTTTTTAACTATTTCCAATTAGTTAACCAAATGTACCTAGATAGTCTACTGACAGAAAATACAATCTCCAACCCCTCCAACCCCAACCTCGCATCTGCCCTTCAGATCTTTTCATCTTCCCTTGTATGTCCATGAATCCTGGGAACTCACTCATTCTGCAGTTCATGAAGGGACAACAGCTACTTCAGACACCAAGGGGAGGGACAACTAGTGCATGCCCAGAGCACTGTTGTCAGTGATCTCACTGTCTCATGGTAAATCAAGTGAGGCTTTTTTTGTCATAGCGGTGGACCATCCACTTTTGACTTCTCTTGCCTTAGGCAGGTTCCTGTTTGTCTGAATTGCCAACCGGGACACAACACAGTAACACAGTGCGAACCAAGTTGACTATTCATTTTGTATATTAGGTTTTTCTTTATTTCCTTTCAACACTGATTTTAATGATTCTTTCTCTAGCTCTCCTCTAACCCTATAACACTCCAATTCTCCAGTTCTCTAAATCAAGGTGATGAATTAGTCATTCCCTAATTAGTGGGCATTTGTTATGTGCCAGGCACTGTGATAAGCCCTGGGAATAAAATAATAAATACAGGATTAAAAAACTTGAAAACACCCAGATATACTCCTGATCCCAATGCCCACTCAAAGGGAGGAGATGACACATGGATGTGAATACCTGGAAGCAGCAATTACTGAGGCCCTTGTTAAAGCTGCCTGCCATACTTATCTCATATAACTCTAGTTAAATAGGCTTTATGGTGATTTGGCCTCTGCCTTCACTTCTTAGGTTTGCACTAACAAATTACCACAAATCGAGTGGCTCAAAACAACAGAAATTTCTTCTCTCATAATTATGAGAGCCTAAACTCTGATATCAAGGTGTCTACAAGGTTAGATCCTTCTGGGGACTCTGAGGGATGATATATTTTACACTTCTCTCTTCGCGTCTGTTGGCTGCAAGAAAACCTTGGCATTCCCTGGCTTGAAGGTTACAGCACTCCAGTCTCTGCCTCTATATTCATATCACCTTCTCTTCTGTAGTCTCTGTCTTTGCCTTTGTATCTCTTCTTAGAACATGTGTTATTGTTCAGACCCACCTTGTTAATCCAGGGTAATCTTATCTCAAGAATCTTAACCTCGGAATATCTGCAAAGACTCCAAATCAGATCACATTCACAGGCTCTAAGTGGACCTATCTTTCGGAGGGCCACCATTCAACCATCTCTAGTCTCTCACCATGCCATAATTCCACTCTCTGTACTTCTGACAGGTTGCCCTTCCCTCTGTTCCTCAGAAGGGCCACATGTTTTTCTATCTCAGAGTTTTTGCACATATTGTTTCTTTTGTATTATTTTTACCTTTTGTTGGGCTAGCGTTTATACACCTTTTCCATTTCAACTTAAAGAGGACTTCCCTGAGTCAGCTTTCTCTGATTATCCTTGAATCTCCCTGCATCTCCCCACCCCACATTAGATTGGAAGTCAATGTACACATCCTTATAGCATCATGCACTTTTCTTTCATAGCACTTGATACAATTATAATTTAATAATTATTACTGTAAAAATAATTATTGTAAGTATTTGCATTAGATTACGATTTTCATGACACCAGGTGACCCTTGATCTCACAGTGCTTGGTGGAAAGTGAGAGCACAATAATTATTTGATAAATTTCATATTAAAATTTGCTGCGCAGTGGATGGGTGTGCAATACTGACTTGAAGGTTTGGGGTTAAGATGGGTATTTGTGTACCTGACGCAGCTCAGCTGGGTGCAGTTTTGTGTGTTCATCTAGTATTTCTCACAGACGATTTGTGCACAAGCAAATGAAAAATCTGTTATGATCAAATTGTTCCCTAATATATCAATTATGTTAGAACAAATTTGCATTTTCTAAATAAGCATTATGGCAGAACCAACTGTACAATTCAGTTATATGGTTGCTGATGTTGGGTTTTAGTGGATAATAGTGGAGAGCTAGCAGTTCTATGTAATGGCAAACAAATATTGTAGTTACCAATAATACCACACATCTAGGCTCCACAGTGATAACTTCCCCATGTTTTATTTGCAGAAAGCTTAAAGTTGAAAGGTATTGAGTTGTTGTTGTAAGAAAGAAAGGGAAAAAAAGGCTCAAAGAATAGCTGATGGGTGGGAGGACAGTGGTGGGTTATATGGCAATAAGCTTTCACATGACTCTAAACTGGCATCTGGAAAAACAAAGACAAGGAGGTTTACAAGAAATAATTTATATGCACTAGTTTGGCAAAATTAATAGGTCTGTTGATAACAGTGTCTCCAATATCCTAACATATCTGAAACTCTATACTGGTAGATAGAATGCAGATACTCATAAGAATTTTGGAAAACAAAATTAGCATTATCTCACACAATAAAATATGTGCACATCGTAAGGTCCAACAACTTCTCTTATGCAGTAGAGAAAATATAGACTTTGTAAACTTGTTGATATCTTTCTCTGTCTCTTATGGATTGATTTTCCTAGCCTTTGAGTTTACTAAAGATTGAAATTATTTGTTCACTGAATATACAGTGTTATTCAATACTAAACCATCCTGGCCTGATGTTTTTAAGAAAATGTTTTAATTATTGATTTAATTATTTAATTAAATATAGGTTATAGGTCTAATCAAGATTTTTATTTTTCAATGAACCACTTTTGGTAAGATATGTTTTTCTGGGGTTGTGTTCATTTAATTTAAGATTTCAATTTAGCTCTGATTTGAGATACCTCAGCTAAGTTGGGGTTCCAGTATCAAGAGCTGATTGTAACCTTGCCCTTTTGGAAATGAAGGGTTGCTGGATATGGGTGTTTATGGTATGCCTTCTATGGATACCTCTTTTATTTTACCTGACAGGTAGCCTAATGCCTAGTTGTTCAACCTGTGGCATAGGAGCTCCCTCACATGGAAAACTTGTTTGTAGTGGCAGACGTGTGGCTCTTGTCTGACCTATGTCTAGAGTATGCCTGCCTGACCATAGCTCTGCTGCTGGGAGCCCCGTGCTCTCCCAGTACCCCAGAAAAATGTGGTTTGGAGCTGCCATTCGTTCTTTAGATAGAAATTAAGTACACTACCATGACAGGAACCAAGTTAAAATATTTTTACTTAGGGATCTTGGACAGAAAAGGGACAATGAAGCAGGGGGGTGGTCTTCCATTCTTGGGTCCTGCGAGGCAGGAAGGAAGAGTCAGGCAGAGAGAGATTAAGCATGAGTAGCAACTAGCAGTATACTTGAGGGGCTAAGACAGGGGTCACTTTAGGTGCATGGGCAAATTTCTATGTGGCTTGTTTAAAGGAAGAAGTGGAAAAGTGGGGAGCCCAGTCTGCTAGGTGAGGGAGATGCCCCTAGGTTCTTATCTCTGACTTCTGGCTTGAACCATTTAGGTTTGGTGTAGAACTGGAAACTGTGCCAATGGTGACTGAGCCCTACTTTTGGTATGAGATAGTTAAATCTGTATTGAAAATTGAGGCCAAGGCCACATAAGATTATAAGAATTTACTACAAGCCCCCTCCAATGACTCTGGCTTAATAGGGCAGACTCAAACTCGGCTTCCTGGTTTTTAGAGACCCAGGAGTTTCAGTTCCCATTACCTGATATTGGCATTTGCCCCCAAGACCACTTATTTGCTTATCATACAAATTTGAGTCCACTTTTCCTTGCGGGTTTTCTGTTAGTTTTGTTTTTATTGTTTGGTTTAGGAAATTCTCTTGTATTCTCATTTGTTCAACATTGTATTAAAAAGCATATTTAGAGAAAATTATGTAGAATACAGTTGTAATGTACTACTGGGACTTTAAAAGCTCAAGCCAAAGCAAACGTTAATTCTCAGTCTGTTTTTCAGAAAAATTTGAGTTTCTAAATGTCATTAGATTTCAGGCAGCCATGTATCTTCCTGAATGATGTTTACCTTGTGAGTGGGAACACTGTGGAGCTTATTTCACTTAGCATTATATCCTTATGGTTCATCCATGTTGTAGCATGTGTCAGAATTGCTTTCCTTTTCAAGGCTGAATAATATTCCTTCCTGTGTATGTACACATTTTGTTTATTCATCTATCCATAGACACTTGATTGCTTCCACCTTATGCTATTGTAACCATTGCAGCTATGAACATGTGCATTGACTTTGTTTTTAAAATGTCTTAAGACCCTAGTGTCTGGCTGTAAAGTTGTCATATTCACTCTGGACTTCTGATCAGCTTTGGGAAAATAGCAAGCTTTATTTCACAGTGGATTCTCCATTGCTCAGACCTCTTAATAATCAAATTGTCAGTTGAAACCTTCATCAGCAATATTTTGCCTACATCATCTTTGCTGTATGACTGTTTTCTTCACTCCAAAGTTTATATCATGTTTCTTTAATGAGTTAAAAAAAATCTTATAGACTTTGTACCATATTATGTTAATAGAGAATATAATCTCAAAATATTAAAGCTAGAAGAAATTTTAGTGATAATGCCAAGTTTTTATTTCAAACCTTATTAGAAAATAAGGAATCAAACAATAGTAAAAAATCACAGCTGTGATTTGAACATGAGACTGTTGAGTTCTATTCCATTTGCTTTGTCATGTCAGCACAAAAGTCACATTTCTCAGCATCAGTTTCCATTTTATAACTATAAAGTAAATTTTAAAAGATTAATAAGTAAGCCAACTATGAATATCACTTGGATATAATCTGAATTGTCTTTGTGAATCAGTCTATGAATTCACCCTACTTAGATCATTTTCCATTTTTATAAACTGAGTACTTCAACAGTATGGTTAATTGAGGACTACATGAGTAATGTAAGGCACAACTTTATCCTCACTTTGAAAAGTGCCAGTATCACAAATGATGCTGATTTTTATTGCCTAATTTGTGCCACTTACAAAATGAATATTTTGGTTTTAGAGATTTATTCTTAATCACATGAGTTGTCATATATTTGGTACATTCATGTCGTTTAAACATCAAAAAAAAGTAAAAGTAAGTAGTTTATGTCCCACTATATACAACCTAAACAATGTACCTTTGGATATTATTATATTTAATATCAATATTAAGTAACCTTTCTTATTTTTTTACATACTAATGTAGAAAATTATGTTGTCCAGATGTGATATTATATATTTAACCAGTCCCTTGTTAATGAGCACTTAGATTCTATATAGTCTGTTGATATAAAAAAAGTACTACTATAAATACTTTGTATCAATATCATTTGCATATATTTGCAAATATATAAGGTAAATTTCTAGAAGTTGAAATTCTAGGTCAAAATATTACCTCTTTGATAGATAACGCCAAGTTATCTTACATAAAAATTGCTTGTGCTAATTTATTCTTCTGTCAACAATAGACAAAATACAACTGTTCAACCCAAAAGGACAAATGGCAGGACCATGTCTCCTCAAACATATTTATTGTGGCTGCAGCTACCCAGTTGCTCATGAAAATCTGTGGCAGAGATCTAGCAAGGCTGACCATTGGATTCTGATACAGGAATCCTGACCTTTGAGCGTGGAGTTTTTAACCAACCTAACTGAAGAAGTGCCAGCTCTTCTCCAGTCACATTCAAAACCTTGAACCTAAGCCTTGTGTCATAACAACAGTATGATGTTCCGAGCTTGGTCTTCATCTCCTTTTTGCAACTTAGCCTTTATTGATTGGGGCCTTTCCACTTGCATGATTAAGGGAATATAGTTTGAGAATTGCGGTCACAGCTCCATGGAACTTGTGGTCTGTGCTGCCACTTCAGCATTTACTAGGATTGACTGTCTCAAACATTTGGTAATGACTGCTTTCCACAGAATTTTACAGAAGGCCAGCCTGCAGGAAATTGACTGGGACCTGTCAACCCTTACCCCTTTGTCTCTTTCCCCATAGCCTCATCAATACTTTGTTGACCTGTGACACTCACTAACACTGACGCTTTTGCCCATCCATTCACACTTCATCTTTTGATAGCCTAAAGTGAAACACCAGTGTTCTAGCTCTGGTCCAAATATTGGTTATCTGACTGCATCCATCTGAGCCCTTTATAGCAGGTAATTTGAAGAGCAGTTGAATTACCTATAACAAAATTAATTTTGGAATGTTAGAAATGTGCTTTATTAAGAGTAGGTTTTCCACAATACTTAGATTCCCAGGACACTTTTTTCTCTTAACTTCACTTTTTCCTTAGTAGGCTTATAGCAGGATTACCGTTTATCTTTAATTGTTCACTAGTTTTGTGGATAAGTATACAGAATCAACAGAATTGGCCTCTTGTATTCATTTGATGGAGAATAGTATGGAGGCAACTCATGGATGAAAAGAAGGCAAAATCCAAATAAGTCTCATTCGTAGTTCCAGGCTCTCCAAATTTTATCAAGGCTAGAAATAGGCCTATATGAATTGGTAATGTAATTAAGAGGGATAAAAGTGAGAAATGAGAATAGAAAGAGTGATTTTTTTTTGGAGAAAAGGTTAAAAAAAAGTACTAGTGGAAAGACTTTTTTTTTTAATTGAAGAAAAGTTATTTTATTCTTTACTTTTTTTGTTGTTGTTATTTTCCCTTTTCACACTTTATGTTTGGAGATCTCTGTAAGATGCAGACGCTGGGTTCTCATTTCCTCATATCACCGCAGGTTATTTTGAGACCCGGAGTTTCTGGATCCAACCTTATGTCGCTGGAGAAAGAATGGCAGAATGGCATAGCAACATCTTCCCTCTTTCCACTGCTTTCCTATGGAGTCAAGCTGGGAAGGCAGGATATCTGGGTGTCCCAAGACTATAGGCTAGACAAAGAGAAGGACAATCATGAGCCATATAACCTCCTGAGTAGCTGAGACCATAGGCACATGTCACCAGGCAGTGCTCATTTTTGTATCCTTTCATAAAGATAGGGTCTTGTAATGTTGCCCAAACTGATATCAAACTCCCAGCTTTAACTGATCCTCCCACCTTGGCCTACCAAAAGTCCTATAGGCCATTAAAGGTAAAGAACAAACATTAGCAGATTTGATATGGTATGTGAAGGACCTGCCTTAGTGGTATTCCGAGAGAACATCTGCAGGTACAGGGAGGGAATCAGCTCTGTCCTGGAATAATCCTGTAATTAGGAAGCTGAGAAGAAAATGCCAAATGGGCCTTTGAAAACCATCTGCTGTACACTATATACAAATATCAGAGCTTTGACTACGTAATGCTTACCACAGAAAACAGAAAAGTGTAATCCAATACATTTTTCAACCAGTCAAGTAGACTTATGCAAACATTGTAATTTAAAAAGTTATTCTAAGTAGATGATATTTTAGTATTAAATATTTTTAAAGTTTAATCTTGGAATATGAACTTTGATAAATGAAAGCTATTCATCAAAATTCAAGTGAATATTAAATTGAGGAGTGTGATGGTTAATTTTGTGTGCCAACTTGACTAGACCATGGCGTACCCAGATGTTTGGTTAAGCATTATTTCTGAGTGTGTCTCTCAGGGTGTTTTTGAATGCAATTAATATTTGAGTTGGTAGACTGAATAAAACAGATCCCTCCCCGGTGTGAGTGAGACTCATCCAATCCCCAGAAGGCCTTAATAGGATAAAGGGCTGAATAAGAATTCTCTCTCTCTGCCTGATAGTCTTCAAGTTTGAATATTGGTCTTCTCCTGCTTTTTCACTCAGACTTTGGCAGGGACTGGAAACATCAGCTCTCCCGGTTTTCAGGCATTTGGATTAGAACTGGAAATATATTATTACCTCTTGTGGCTCCCCACCTTGCCAATTTCAAATCTTGGACTTGGCCTTTATAATTGTGTGAGCCAATTCCTTATAGTAAATCTCTATTCTTTTTTTTCTCTCTCTTCACACACACACACGCATGCACGCACACACACATGTATTTTACTATAAGGAATTGGCTGTTTTACTTGTGTGTGTATATGTATATATATGCCATAAACTATATTCAGATCTTATTGGTTCTGTTTCTGTGGAGAACTCAGACTAAAATAAAGAGTGTTATTACACTGTTTTCATTTTCTAGCAGTTATTTTATTTTAGAGAGCAGGAAACGTATGAGGTAAATGATTTGTTTATTGTTCACACTATATGTTGGCTTCTGGTTTATATGGTTTTTCAAAAAAATTTAAGTTATAGAAGGCCAAATATCTATTTCAGTACAGAAATAAGACTGTACTGAGATCTATGAATGCAAGATCTTTATATTTGCAAATAAATGTTTTGACTGTCAGCAGTTGAGGGCTTAAGGAAAGAAATCTAGAAAGAACCATGTTTCTCTGCTGAATTCTTACAAATATTATTTTAACTTTGAGTCCCACGAGTAATTCATACTACCTATATCAAATTATATAATTTTTTATAACAGAGCTTATATATCTCCACATCATAAACGTTTATTATTTTCTCTTTGGTATAGTGTATTCTAGAAACTCTCTGCTATATTGATAGAGAGGCTGGATTTATGCTTTCCATGGAAGTATTTCTGGCTACTTTATGACAAGTTATAGGGCCATTCATGATCATTTAAATCTTGCTCTTTTCCCTAAACCAATTTAAAATTCCATGGGGATTTACAGTTTATAAAAACTTTTAAAATGTGTAATTTGTTTTAATTATAATAACTTTGTGAGTTAGATCTTATTATTATCACTTTTCAGCTGAGGAAATTGAAGCTGAGAGAGATTAAGAGAGACTTGCCTAAAGCCATAAGGTGAATAAGTGGCAAGAGCTGAGCTAGAATTTCCAGACAAATGTATCTGTAAAGGTTCTTGCTACTGGCGTTTAGTCCTAATTGTATCCTGTAAACGAAGACATTTTTACAGTTTTCTGTACTCACACTGATTCTTTCATTTCCCAACATTTGGAGGACATTGACTTCTAATTCTGGATGCATGTAGTTGGATTATACTAGAAAGTCCCTTGTAAGGTGTCTACTTTTCTTGAGATTTTAGTGTCTAAGAGTTATTATCAGCTATAATTAACCCAAATATCTTTTGAATAGGTGCTAAAAATTCTATTTGTAGGAACTGATTCTAACTGATTAAGTTTTTTTTTTTAATTTCAGATAAAGCAACAACTACTAATATTTAAATTTTGTTTTAAAGTATGCATCCAGAGGGAATGATGATTTAAATGTTTATTTGACCTATATTTGTTCTTGATAACACATTTAAAATATGCAAGAGCAATTGTCATCCTCTGTGGCCCAAAGTAGAGTATATGTCCTTAAGTAATTAAACTCTTGTCACAAAAGCCTCTTGAAAAAAACAGTATTGCTTAGGAAAGCCAAGAGTATAGCCTCAAAAGTCCTAAGTTCAAACCACTGCCTGCAGAATTGTTGCTCACGAAGCCTCCTCCTGAGCTGAAAGTAGGAGACCAGCATCTTAAAATCACCCAATTGTCTGGACTCTAGACCTTGCTCTTCTCTGCCTGCTCAGCTGATTCCTAGAAGCTGAAAGTGATACTATTTCTGTGTGTAGATGCATGAATGTGTGTTTTGGGAGGCAGGTATTTATGTGTGTTCTACTCATCCCACTTCCCTTTGAGGATGTGCAACAATAAAGTGCACATATATTAAAATATTTGTTTTGGATATGCAGATCACTTATTGGAGGAACACAAACTCTGGTGTAATAAAAAAAGTTCATGTCAAAATGTCTTTTCAGAAACAAACCTAATTTGGTCCTAAGAAAGGTATATAGCTTACTAGGGAGCCAGATACCAAAAAGAGTTCTTTCCTCCTGGCCTCAGAAGCTGAGTGGATCCCAAATCAACTGCAGGTTCACTGATGCAAGGAGTACTGGGCATGGGCTTCAGCCACGTGACATAGAACCGTAACCTCCTCTGTTAATTTATTTTCATTATACTTTAAGTTCTGGGGTACATGTACAGAAGGTACAGGTTTGTTACATAGGTATACATATGCCATGGTTGTTTCCTGCATCCATCAGCCCATCATCTACATTAGATATTTCTCCTAATGCTATCCCTCCCTAGACCCCACTCCACAACAGGCCCTGGTGTATGATGTTCCCCTGCCTGTGCCCATGTGTTCTCATTGTTCAACACCCACTTATGAGTGAGAACATGCCGTGTTTGGTTATCTGTTTTTGTGTCAGCTTGCTGAGAATGATGGTTTCCAGCTTTATCCATGTCCCTGCAAAGGACACACACTCATCCATTTTGATGACTGCATAGTATTCTGTGGTGTATATGTGCCACATTTTCTTTATCCAGCCTTTCATTGATGGGCATTTGGGTTAGATCCAAGTCTTTGCTATTACAGTGCTGCATAAACATAATGTGTGCATGTGTCTTTATAATAGAATGATTTACAATCCTGGGTATATATCCAGGAATGGGACTGCTGAGTCAAATGGTATTTCTAGTTCTCAGTCCTTGAGGAATTGCCACACTGTCTTCCACAGTGGTTGAACTAATTTACACTCCCACCAACAGCGTAAATGTCTTCCTATTTCTCCACATCTTCTCTAGCATCTGTGGTTTCCTGATTTTTTTTAATGATTGCCATTCTAATTGGTGTGAGATGGTATCTCAATGCAGTTTTGATTTGCATTTCTCTGATGACCAGTGATGATGAGCTTTTTTCATGTTTGTTGGCTGCATAAATGTCTTTTTGAAAGAAGTGTCTGTTCATATCCTTCACCCACTTTTTGATGGGATTTTTTTTTCTTGTAAAGTTCTTTAATTTCTTTGTAGATTCTGGATATTAGCCCTTAGTCAGAAGGGGAGATTGCAAATTTTTTTTTTCCCACTCTGTGGTTGCGTGTTCACAATAATGATTGTTTCTTTTGCTGTGCAGAAGCTCTTAAGTTTAATTAGATCCCATTTGTCTATTTTGGCTCTTGTTGCCATTGCTTTTGGTGTTTTCATCATATCTGTCAGTTTCAGGAGATTTTGGGCTGAGATGATGGGGTCTTCTAAATATACAATCATGTCATCTGCAAATAGAGACAATTTAACTTCCTCTTTTTCTAACTGAATATCCTTTACTTCTCTTTCTTGCCTGATTGTCCTGGCCAGAACTTCCAATACTATGTTGAATAGAAGTTATGAGAGAGGGCATCCTTGTGTCAGTTTTCAAAAGAAATGTTTCCAGTTTTTGCGCATTCATTATGATAATGTCTGTGGGCTTGTCATAAACACCTTATTATTTTGAGATACGTTCCATCCATACATAATTTATTGGCAGTTTTTAGCATAAAGGGCTGTTGAATTTTGTCAAAGGCCTTCTCTGCATCTGTTGATATAATTATGTGGTTTTTGTCTTTGCTTCTGTTTATGCGGTGGATTACATTTATGGATTTGCGTATGTTGTACCAGCCTTCCATCCCAGGAATGAAGCTGACTTGATCATGGTTTAAAAGCTTTTTGATGTGCTGTTAGATTCCGTTTGCCAGTATCTTATTGAAGATTTTTGCATCAGTGTTTGTCATGGATATTGGCCTGAAATTTTCTTTATAGTTGTATCTCTGCCAGGTTTTAATATCAGGATGACATTGGTCTCACAAAATGAGTTAGGGAGGATTCCTTCTTTTTGTATTGTTTGGAACAGTTTCAGAAGGAATGGTACCAGCTCCTTTTTGTACCTCTGGTAGAATTCAGCTATGAACCCATCTGGTCCTGGACTTTTTTTGGTAGGTAGGCTATTAATTGCTGCCTCAATTTCAGACCTTGTTGTTGGCCTATTCAGGGATTCACCTTCTTCCTAGTTTAGTTTTGGGAGAATGTAAGTGTCCAGGAATTTATCCATTTCTTCTAGGTTTACTGGTTCATTTGTATAGAAGTGTTTGTAGTATTCTTTGATGGTAGTTTTTCTGTGGAATCAATGGTGATATCCCCCTTTATCATTTTTTTATTGCATCTATTTGATCTCTCTTTTCTTCTTTATTAGTCTGGCTAAAGGTCTATCTATCTGTTAATATTTTCAAAAAAACAGCTCCAACATTGATTTTTTGAAAGGTTTTTTGTGTGTCTGTCTCCTTCATTTCTGCTCTGATCTTAGTAATTTTTTGTCTTCTCCTAGCCTTTGAATTTGTTGATCTTGCCTCTCTAATTCTTTAAATCATGAAGTTAGGATGTCAATTTTATATATTTCATTTCTCTTGTGGGCATTTAGTGGTATAAATTTCCCTCTAGACACTGCTTTAAATGTGTCCCAGAGATTCTGGTACATTTTGTCTTCATTCTCATTGGTTTTGAAGAACATCTTTATTTCTGCTTTAATTTCATTATCCAGTAGTCACTCAGGAATAGGTTGTTCAGTTCCCATGTAGTTGTGCTGTTTTGAGTGAGTTTCTTAATCCTGGGCTCTAATTTGATTGCACTGTGGTCTGAGAGACTTTGTTATGATTTCCATTCTTTTGCATTTGCTGAGGAGTGTTTTACTTCCAATTATGTGGTCAGTTTTTGAATAAGTGTGATATGGTGCTGAGAACAATGTATATTCTGTGGATTTGGGGTGGAGAGTTCTGTAGATGTCTATTAGGTCCACTTGGTCCAGATCTAAGTTCAAGTCCTGGATATCCTTCTTAATTTTCTGTCTCGTTGATCTGTCTAATATTGACAGTGGAGTATTAAAGTCTCCTACAGTTAATGTGTGGGAGTCTAAGTCTCTTTGTAGGTCTCTAAGAACTTGCTTTATGTATTTGGGTGCTCCTGTATTGGGTGCATATATATTTAGGATAGTTAGCTTTTCTTGTTGCATTAATCCCTTTACCATTATGTAATGGCCTTCTTTGTCTCTTTTGATCTTTGTTGGTTTAAAGTCTGTTTTATCAGAGACTAGGATTGCAACTCATGCTTTTTTTTTTTTTTTTTTCCACTCTCCATTTGCTTGGTAAATCTTCCTCCACCTCTTTATTTTGAGCCTCTGTGTGTCTTTGCTCGTGAGTTGGGTCTCCTGGATACAGCACACCAATGGGTCTTGACTCTTTATCCAATTTGCTAGTCTTTGTCTTTTGATTGGAGCACTTAGCCCATTTCCTTTTAAGGTTAATATTGTTGTGTGTGAAGGTGATACTGCCATTTTGATGCTAGCTAGTTGTTTTGCTCCTTAGTTGATGCAGTTTATTCATAATATAGATATTATTACAATTTGGTATGTTTTTGCAGTGGCTGGTACTGGTTGTCCCTTTCCATGTTTAGTGCTTCCTTCAGGAGCTTTTGTTAGGCAGGACTAGTGGTGACAAAATGTCTCAGCATTTGCTTGTTCGTAAACGATTTTATTTCTTCTTTTATTTCTTCTTCTTGAAGCTTAGTTTGGCTGTATATAAAATTCTGGGTTGAAAATTCTTTTCTTTAAGGATGTTGAATATTGGCCACCACTCTCTTCTGGCTTGTAGGGTTTCTGCCGAGAGATCCACTGTGAGTCTGATGGGCTTCCCTTCTGGGTAACCCGATCTTTCTCTCTGGCAGCCCTTAGAATTTTTTCCTTCATTTCAACCTTGGTGAATCTGATAATTATGTGCCTAGGGGTTGCACTTCTTGAGGAATATCTTTCTGGTGTTCTCTGTATTTTCTGAGTTTGAATGTTGGCCTGCCTTGCTAGGTTGGGGAAGTTCTCCTGGATAATATCCTAAAGAATGTTTTCCAACTTGGTTTCATTCTCCCCATCACTTTGGTACACCGATCAAATGTAGATTTTGTCTTTTCACATAATCCCATATTTCTTGAAGGCTTTGTTCATTTCTTTTCATTCTTTTTCCCTAAACTTGCCTTCTAGCTTTATTTCGTTGAGTTTATCTTCAATCATTGATATCCTTTCTTCCACTTGATCGATTTGGCTGTAGAAATAAAGTTTGTGATTATTTTTTAGAAAAAATACCATGGACCCAGTTTTCTCACATTTAAATTATAATTAAACAATTTCCTTTTATTCAGTAACCTATAGAAGGATATAAAGACAATGTGAAAGATGAGTTAGAACCACTAATCTAAAAAATTATAATACTATAAATAATAATTATGGGTCAGCATTTTAAAATATGATTTTTTATTCTGATGTCTTCTATGAGATAAAAGCAAACTAAATTTAAGCTAAAAATTTTATTCAGAAATAAACTCATTATTTTTTGGCCTTCATGGGAAGGTTCTATTCACAACAAAGCTAACTTTTTCTGAAAAGGTTCATAACTAAAGTAACAATGATTAAACCTTCAGAATACGTTGAATTTCTAATTGTAGTAGTGAAATTCAGTGGGACCAATATAAAAGGGAAGGATGAGTGTATCAACAATAACCGTATATCTATATCAAAGAGAAATACAAAAATATTTTATAATCTACTATGTCTGTCACCTTTTTGATAAATATCTTAAGAAACTGCATCTACAGTGAATTGTAAGAAAACATTTTTTTTTTCTCTATTATCTTTGAGTACTCTGGTTTTGGGAGAAGAGGAATCATTACCTACAGGTAATTTTAAAAGGTTGCTTATATGAGACAAAGAAAGGAAGGAGTGTGGCTGGGCACAGTGGCTCATGCTTGTAATCCCAGCACTTAGGGAGGCCGAGGTAGGTGGATCACCTGAGGTTGGAAGTTTGACACCAGCTTGGCCAACATGGCAAAACTTTGTACTTACTAAAATATGAAAATTAGCAGGAGATGGTGGTACATGTCTGTAATCCTAGCTACATGGGAGGCCGAGGCAGGAGAATTGCTTGAACCTGGGAGCTGGAGGTTGCAGTAAGTCAAGATGACACCATTGCACTCCAGTCTGGTCAACAGAGTGAGACTTGTGTCAAAAAAAAAAAAAAAAAAAAAAAGGAAGGAGTGAAATGGAATCCTGACATGGTGAAAAACCACCTTGCCATACTTAGCTTTTGGTTTCTTTTAGGACTAAAATTAGCATATACAAAGAAGGAATAAAGTGCTGGAGAGAGAAGAGCTCTTTCAAACTTTAGCTACATAAAACTTGTGTTTGATTTGACTGATTGTCAAGTTTGTTTCAATTCAAATAAGCCTGTAAATCTGCTTCAAAAGGACAGTCTTATTTTCCTTCATGTAGCAGGACGCACAGTGTTTCTGCCTCTATCCAAGGAAACAATTTAACTCCAGTAACTTGAAAGGCAAGATTAATTTAGCACAACTAAAATAAGTATGCCAACTATCACAGTTCAAACTTGGCCATCTTGGAAGTGAGCTTGATAACATTTATTTGATTCAAATTATGAAACTAAAGTGATCTACAAAAAGAACACAACTTTATTTTGTAATCCAAAATGTTAATTCTTGATGAAAAGCACATTTTGTGACTTTAATAATGCACGTTAATTTTATCCATACCTTGTTTTTTTGCATTATTTCCAGATCGAAGGAAGGGAAAATATGATCATTCTTATCTAAGACTAGTGACTGTCGAAAGACAGCAAAGAGCCTGTAACCTGCAGAAACTTGATTAGGCTAACAACTACTTCCTGTGTGACTGTGTGATTGTGATGATGTGTGTAAGTATGCATGTGTGTGGTAATAGAGATTTGGCTGTGGCAGTTTATTGTTTGGTATTCAAGAGATAAGATCCTCCTTGCTGCTGCTTCATTTGAAGAACTTTAGAAAGAGAATACTGCTGAATACCTATTGCCATTTCCCTGCTATAAGCTGGCTGAAGTCAAAGGTGCAGTTGTAGCATATCAAGATGCAGAGATGTCAATACTTAGAAATCAACAATGACTGCATTTGAGATCTTCAAACAAATTAAAAGCCAAACTGAATTTACTTTTACAAAATGTAAAACCAAAGAGGTACATTAATAATGCCCCTATGAGTTATTATGTTATTTCTTTTTCTGTTTTCAAAGATAAGAAATGTTTGAAATGATACATAGCTCCCTTTGTGCAATGTGTCATATGACACAGTAATGAAATGAAGATGGGATGTTATCTGTGGAAGTCACCCAGAAATTTCCATTGTTGTGTTATCTTTTGAAAAATTCAAAGGCAACTGGGAAGTTTCAGTGTACAATAAAGATTTGGTCTTTTTTGCAAGCCAAGTGTTCAGGAGAAAGTGTATGCTTATTTCCATACACACACACAAATATTTAAGGAACCCATGGACTATTGTTGCTGTTCAACGAGCAATTTGTTAAGACTCAGTAAACTAGAATCTAATTTGTACTATTAAACAAAACATATGGTCGGTTGGAGAAGATACCTACACACTAAATCACTTGTGTGGTTATAAATATAAAGGCTGATCTAGTTTAATATTTAATCAAAGGACATAATCATTTAATTTCTGAGACCATCCCTCACATACATACCAAGGAAATAGGATTAAGTTACCTCCATAGCACCTTCTTTCTAATAATGTTAGTCTCTAAATGTTAAATTCCTTCTTTCCAAAAATGCTTCATTAAAGTCTTAAATGATAAACAGTTCTACAGATATTCAGATTTTTATGTTTTAGTATTACAATATTTATTTTGAGCAAAAGAAATTTGAGTTGCCTAAATACAACATCCACATTATAGAATATTAAGTTTTATTATATCTACAGATATTTGTGGCAAAATATTTTTATCTTCTGTATTAGGAACTCATTTTTTAAATGACCACACTGATGCCGTATTCTGCTTCCTGAAATGGAAACAGTATCAAAAGCTTCAAATGGCTTGGGCATAATTAATCTGAATCACATATTGAATAAGTGTTGTTAATTGGAATTCCCTGTAAAAACATACTTAAATTAGGTACTTTATAGGGCATTTGTATAGACATTTTTCAGGATAAGTCAATGCACATTGAGAGTGATGTCTGCATCTGTGTTTTGAGACTTCAAAATAATGTTGCTGATAAAAGTACAGATAGCAGCCCGTCATAACTCATATGATTGTGTGTTATTTCCATGGTTTGGTTTACAATAAGTAATTTTTGGATTGGTTCTGACAGGACCTATAGAAAGCCAAAAAAGAAAAATAGTTTGTAATCTCCTAACTTAACATTACAGTGCAAAGTGTGAAAGAGCAGGTTTACGACAAGAGGTGATAGGTTCAAAAAAGCAGACCTTGCTATAGGTCCAGTTATTTAGCCTCTGGGAGTCTAATTTTCTCACCTGTAAAATGTGGTAGGGGCCGGGTGCAGTGGCCCATATTTGTAATCCCAGCACTTTGGGAGGCCAAGGCAGGCGGATCACCAGGTCAAGGGATGGAGACCATCCTGGCCGATGTGGGTGAAACCCTGTCTCTACTAAAAATACAAAAATTAGCTGGGCGTGGTGGCACATGACTGTAGTCCCAGCTACTTGGGAGACTGAGGCAGGAGAATTGCTTGATCCTGGTAAGCAGAGGTTGCCGTGAGCCGAGATTGCACCACTGCACTCCAGCCTGGCGACAGAGTGGGACTCTGTCCCCCCCCCCCAAAAAAAAAAGTGATAGGACTGTACCTGGATGGCTATAGTCAGGATTAAATAAAATAGTGAATCTGAAACATTTGCCTAAATCTTGAAACATAGATGAAAGTGATGAGGAAGGTGAATAGGAAAGGAGAAAGAAGGGGCAGTGGTGTGGCCTGGCTTTAAGTGGTTAGGGTTGGAGCCGGAAAGGCTATTAAAAGAATTAAGTTGATTATATTTGGCTTCAGTGCATTTCTTTCCATTTAGTATCTCACTGTAAAAAGGCTTGGCCATTGCTATTTTTAAAAAAGTGTATTATTCATTCAATTATTCATTCAATTCATTTTTTAAAAGTGTATCTTAGGGTTTTATATGTCATAAGCACTGACCCTGGCACTGATAATACCAATTTCTACCTTCGAGGAGCCAGAAGGACGGCCTCTTTCTCTCTCTCTCTTTTTTTTTTTTTTTCTCTCTTTGTCTCTGTCTTTGTCTCTCTCTCACACACACAGTACAATCACAAGTGTGGCAAATACCAGGAAGGAGAAGCACTTTATGTAGGAAAAATGTAGGACTGAAGATTTGACCTACCTCTGGAGGTCAGAACAGGTTCACCCGAGGCTGAAAGACAACATGGGGCTGCTTTGCAAAGAGAAGGGAGAGCAGGGGAACAGCATATGGAAGTCCATATGGATGGAGAGAGAAGGGAGCATGGGAGTACTGCAGAACAGAATAGGTCATAACTGTGTTAGAGACATTCAGTTGCTGTTTTAAAACTTTATAGTTTAAAAGGAATATCAAAAAACTTCCATCTGTATTATCTACATCGAATAAAATTTAAAAACCATTAACTGTTCAACCAGTGTAGGTAACCACACAACATCTTTTTATATTTATCCTCTAAGTTTCTAGTTACTGGAATGTCAGCTATACAAGATATAAATATACACAGCTTTTTCTAAAACTTCAGAATACGTAGTAAATCCAAGATGAATGATGTCCTTGAAAGGGCCTGAGTTAAATCAATGAAGATAAGCTTCAATTTATTTGTTTATATTTTCATAGCTATAGATGTTCCTATCTTGTTATGTACTTGATCTAGATGAAGAGCTATTAAGAGAAAACTATACCAATCTATTAATATGTCTTACTTTGAGTTATGTAATCATGGGAAATAAATTATTTTAATATATTTTTGTTAATATGCCAATCAATAATGCTCAAGACGATTCACAATGCTGCTAACTAAAGAACAGGCATGCCCATTACTGAGGCATTTAAAACCTGCCAAGGCTCAATGTGTCTCAACAGTATTGTGCTAAGCGCAGGGTGCTGAAAAAGAGTGACTCTACCACCAGACTGTGAATTCCTGGATTATGCATCTGTTATTGTAATGAGCCAGGGCTTGTCTAATCTATTCTGGGCTTAGATTATTTTTAAAGGAGAGGGATTAAATTCTGTGTGCTGTGGTAATGCTGCTAAAGTGTTTCAAACTTTTCTCTGCTTACTCTTTGTCTAAGTTGGGAGTCTATGTACAGCTTTGATGATTTTGGTTTGAATAAGAATACGTTTGCCCCCAAGAGATTTTTCAAGTATTGCTACTTTAAAGTAGCCAAACATTCATTTTTCTGATGAGATGGTGCATTATTAAACGATTATACAATTATGTCTCACAATGCAAAGGAAGACCTGTACAAGTAAATATTCCTACTTTCTTAAAAGGTACTGAGAGATTTTGAGTTGGCATGAGGTAGATTATTAACTTTAAAATATGCTGTGTTCTTATACCTCCTGAAATAGGTTCTTGGGATCAATTATTAATTCAGGAGCCCTGCTATGCAAAGTCTGATGTAGCAAAATAACAATGGTGATGATGATAAATGTTTATTGTTATTATGTACAGGCTAATGTGAAGCAATGTTCTTTTTTTTTTTTTTTTTGAGACGGAGTTTTGCCCTTGTTACCCAGGCTGGAGTGCAATGGCTCAATCTCCGCTCACTGCAACCTCCAGTTCCCGGGTTCGAGCAATTCTCCTGCCTCAACCTCCTGAGTAGCTGGGACTACAGGTGCGTGCCACCATGCCCAGCTAATTTTTTTTTTGTATTTTTAGTAGAGGCGGGGTTTCACCATGTTGACCAGGATGGTCTCGATCTCTCTCTCTTTTTTTTTTTTTTAAATATATGTGCTTTAATCAGATTAGTTTCAGAACAAATAAAATAATACATTATAGAAAAAAATTACTTAAAGATAGTTGTATTTATATTCCACAATTTGTTCAAATACTGGTTTTCCTATAAACTTTCTACAGGATATTTTTTGATCCAACCGCCTCAGGCTCCCAAAGTGCTGGGATTATAGGCGTGAGCCACCGCGGCCGTTCTAAGTGCTTTACAGTCCTTACAACTGTCTCATTATCTGTCCCTTTCCAGAGCTGAGGATACTGAGGCACAAAGTCCCTTCATGATTAAATCCATAACATTCGTTCACGCTGTTTTCTCTAGAGTTAACTTCTTAATCAAACTGTTGATTACTTCCCTCCACTAGTTAAAACTCCTGAGCAGGAGCTCATTTGCTCCAGGATACAGTTCATGATTTTCAGAAAGGAATATAAGACATTCCACAGTCAAGTCACCCATCAATATCATGTCTTACCAAATATATCAGAGTTGAGGATGGCTAGATAAATGCAGATACCTGGGCTCACCTTAAACTACAAAATGCAGGTCTCTGAGAGGTGGGCTCAGAGTCTAGCAGCAGTTTCACACCCTCTTATGGTTTTGCCTTCTACAGGCCGAGCACCACTCTCCTCTATACACAAAATGCAGGCATCTGTAAAGTTCAATGATCACGTATGACTGTACTTCCTCCAAGGCATCACACCTATGCACCCATGATTATGGAAGTTTAGAGTGCCTTCTACCTTGTCTCCTGTCTTTTTCAGTACCCACTTCAGATGTGAACTCTTTGGAGGAGTATTTTCTGACTTTGACAGACAGAGTTTACCACTTGTCTCCTGCCTTAACTCTCTTTTGTGTGCATTCATTATTAAATCTTTACCACAATGAGTTTTAAGTGGGAGAGGAAGCCTCCCTTGTGGAATCTTTAAGGATTAGTCCATTCTGGCTGTGGAAATTACACTTGGAGAGGCATATGAAAACAAAGGATTTATTTCCTCAGCGGTCCTAGAGAGGGAGGGCCATGAAGGGAGCACGCAGACCCAAGCAGGTGGAAAGCTCAGAAAAACACCTACGTGCCTATGTGCAAGTGTCTGTACTGAGCGTCAGGGTACAATCCACAAGGAGAATATATGAGGGGGATTCAATGATGAGTTTGGTTGTCACTAGGGCCATAGAGGAAGGCAAAAAGGGAACTTGTGATAGAGACCAGACTTATCACCTTGATACCCATGGTCACCTGGGTGGGTCTGTTTGTGGGGATGTTGAGGAATCAAAAAACATGAGATTTTGAAAATTTATAATATATACAGTGTGATTTTTACTGATTTCTCTGTCTCTCTACACCAGAAAGACAACTGTGACAGAAACTTGCCAGAGACATATTCCTGTGGTGGTTCTTCTAACATTTTCTTCTTCTAGTCCTAGTTTTCTGTGTAAGTCAAATATGTTCTTCTCTGGTCTAAGCTGGTCTCCAATTCATTTCATTTGTTCCCTACAGATTCAGCTAGACACTGCTGGAGTCATTTCTATCTGTGTATATATATATATATATATATATATATATATATGCAGAGCTTTTAGACTTTGTAATTGTTTGATGTTTAGGTTTAAAATAAGTAATAACAAAAATTTATAAAGTATTGACCAGTCTGAGCCCTTCACTTGTCTTAAATAAGTGCTTTTCAAATTTTCACATACAAACAAGCTGTGAAAATTTTGTTAAAAATTCAGATCCTGGGGGAGGGTCTGGGAGTACACATTTCTAACATGTTCTTTGAGTGCTAAGGTAATCATCACTAAATACTCACAATAACCTAATGAGGTAGGTAATAAAATTAACCCACATCTTCCAGATGAGGAAACTGAAGCAAAGAGAGATGAAATAAATAGCCCAAAGTCACAAGTTAACATGTGGCTGTACCGGAACTGAACCCGCATACCTACGCTCCAGAGCATGGGCTTTTTACCAGCACTTCACACAGCCTCTGGGATCAGCAGTCTTGCCTCCCACATGTATACAACTTTGGCTCTTCATGTTCCTAGATTCTGTGGCACTTATCCATATGATTTTGGAAGTTAAGGAAGTGCTGGCTCTTTCCTCACTTCAAAATAGAGTTTTTGAGTTGCCTGGGGATGCAGTTCCTTTTCTTTGAAGGAGTGGTAAGGGGTAGGGGTAAAGAGAAATTGTTTAGATCACTGGTTTCAATATTGTCACAACTTAGATTCTTATTTCATCACATTTCAAATATAAAAATACAAATAGGCCTTGTTTCCACCCTCTTCTGGAAGGGCTGCTGATTGCATGATCCACTTACTCTTGGGCCAGACACAATATTGATTGGTTGAGTCCTCTGAGTTCACATATATCTGTATAAGAATAGCTGAATTGTTTCCTTAGATGGATATTATGAAAATAACCAGAAGGTTAGTTAAAAAGTTACTTGTAGACACGTAATTAAATAAACTATATTTAGGATCACTAAAAGTAATACATGAAAGTAAATGTACATAATACAATTATATGGTTCTAGCATTTATTCTAATCCTCCTTCAGCAGGGACTTGGAGAAACTTTCCTAACTGGGAGACTTCATAAAAAAATGCAGATTTCTGGTCCTAAGGCTTTGAACCAAATTACTGGGCAGGGAGCCCAGGAATCTCTATACTTAAAATGCTTCCCAGGTGATTCTGATGAGCATCTAAGTTTGACCACCAGTATTAGACCACTTTGGCTTTTGGCAGAAAGAAAACCACTTCAATATCTCTCAGCCCTTTAATCAAAGAAATGTCTCTAAGGTTATTTCTTCTACCATGGCATATATCAACTGTTGGCTGCAGCTGCTGAAGGCTTTTCTATTTAACCATTTCACATCCCTTGGGTTCAGGCACTTTTGTGTATAAGGATATGATTTAGACACTTCACACTTGTGAAGCTTATTTGCAGAAATGCTGTCTGCTCTAAATCAGGCACTGCTATAGTGGGAAAACAATTAAAACATGCTTTATCAAACCTCTGAGACATTGTTACAAGTGTTAAATAAAATTTTGAAGATAGGCCAAGTAGCAAATTAGAAAACAGTTGTTGATTTCAGAAATATTTTGGAAGCATCTGGTAGTTCAAATTTAGCAGAGAAGGGAATTTTACTTATTGAACAAAAGTGAGTCATAAATATTTCTTGGGAATTAAGCAGCTGGACTAGCATAGGACTTGTATATTTTATGACTTCAAATGATTCTAAAACCAACCCCAAATAGATCTAGCAATTTAAAAAATTTATCAGTGAAACCTCACTCAGTTGCTATAAGAACTGCGTGGTGGCTTATTTTCTGTGATGATCACTTTAGTGAAATGTTTATTATTTTCTATGAGAAAAGGATCACTCATCTGTTATTCATATATCTGAGGTCTCCCAATTTCTCAGTCAAACTAATATGTTAACTTCTTTTAAATTGAGATAGGTAGGTCTCTACATAAATATTAGATTATTTTGAAAGCAACAGAAACTAAGTTTTTAGAAAGCAATTGTCATGATTTCTGGCACACGTCAGTGTTTGGATTGTAATTTTGTTCGGGATCATTGACATGTTGATTTTTAAGAACTTGTTCAAAGGAAAAGTATAGGAAATTAATTTTGAGCCATTCAGACAGCATTTAAGAAGTGAGTCTGGAGTAGAAGTGTTGAGGTAGATGTTTAAAAATAACTACCACAAAAATACAATGGAAGCCAAGAGTGTGATTCTAGGGAATTCAGGGAATGACAAGAGGAAAAAATAACTGATTCCTTTGTCTCTCGTTACCCAAGAAGGGGACACAGATAATTTTTTTAAAAATGTTATTTTTATGACCAGAAGACTTTTGTTTTATCATAATAAAGGAAGTTTCTTGGATAGCATTTCAAGGACCTCAAATTGTACAAAACTTGAAAATGTGTGAAAGGGCCTTGTATATAACAAGATAAGATTATAAATTCTTTGAGAGCAGTTATCAGGGCTAATCACAATTTCCCTAAGCTTCTAGGACTTTATTTATTTGTTACACCATAAATAGCTATTGAAGGAGTAAACAATGTGAATAGAAGTATGCTCCTTTGTACATTTTCTGTGCTAAGCCTGAGTCATTTTGAAGTAATTTAAACATATTTTGTATTCCTCACTTCAGTATTTTGACTAGACATTTGAGGCTGATGTTTCTTTTCTTGAGTATAAACGTGACTTGCAGAGAGAGAAAGTGAACCAGCCATCAGGGTACAAGTCAGTTTATGTTGAACAAAATGGGTAGAGAAAAAAACCAACCTACCCTCCATCCCCAGTCTGATTTTTAACTAGTGAGCTGTATCTATGACAGCAACAGTAACTTTTTGCTGACAACATGTTGGTTTGATTAAGCTTGTTCTTCTATTTATTTTTTATTGTATTTACTTTTACAAAATAGAATTTGATTGTTTTGAACTAAAAAAAAACAGTGTTATATATTAATACAATAATTCTTTTGTTCTTTTATTTCTTATAGTAAGGATGAGAAGATTTAGCTCTCCTTTGGACATTTAAGTCCAGTAGTAAGAGTTCTTCATCTTTTCTTGTGATCTTGGAAGATTACGTGGCTATTGCCTTTAATTGCACTTGTACCTTCCTTTGTAATTGCTGCAAAAAATAATGGTTTGTGAATGCTGTTGGGAAATGAGTTAGGCCAGTAAGTAACTTTGTTTGAACATGCACAATATAAACAACTTCAATAATGCTTAGTTGCTTTGATACAGTATACTAGAAGAATCAATATATGTGTGTATATAATTAGTTTGGCTTGGTGAGTATTCAGTTTTTCTGATGAATTTTCTTTCAGCTGTTTTCATTATATGAGCTAGCAGATTGAGTATTTTGTCAACAAAAAAATAGACAAAAGATGTCTCTTTAACCTTCAATAAATGTTTAATATTTAATCTCTGTTCTCTGTGTTTAGTAATACGTTATTACTTTTTGCCTCAAACAGTTTTAATTTCTATGTTATGTACATGTTTATATATTTTTTGCTGGAGTTGGGAAACACTAACTTGATTAAAGCTTTGGTTTTTCAATTTGTTGATAACAATATATAAAAACCTTTATTGGGTATTCATATCGCTTTAAAAGAGACAAATATTTCAAACTAACATATAGCTAGAAGTGGCTCATTAAAGCACATTTACTCTGCATTTTCTTTTTGATTTTCTTGGCAGAAAAATTTACCAATGCAGAAACTTGGGACATAGTATTATTTCAATTCCTAGAAGGAAAACATTAAATAAAATATATTAAAGTCATATAAATATATCTTGATTATATATAGCATCATATAGTTAAGGAAATGATTATATTATGTTAGTCAATCTTTGTGAGATAATTCAAATTTAAAATTAATATTCTAAAATGTTTCAGAGCTTATTTTCCTAATCTCAGAAAATAAAAACACTCATAAGGTATTAATATTGTTCACGACAGTGTTTTTGCCTTTGTTAAGCCATTTTCTGCTTTAAATTGTCATATCACCCAATTGGTATTAATTTCTTTAAGGAAGAATTGAAAACTCAAGCAGAAAACAATAACCAAAGAGCAAAAGGCCAAATGCTGAATGTTAAATTGGCGGAAGTGAGGAAATTTTAATATGTAAAATATGGCATTAAATCTGCTTTTGCACACTGCTTTTGCCAGAGAAAGAAGCCAAAGGGTTTGTTAGGAGTATGAGAAGGAGGTTTAAAAGTAGTCAATAGAAATTAAATGAGAGGCATATTAGACAATTTTAAGTAATCTCATGTGGAAATGAGGAAATTAAAGCAAGTAAACAATCTGGTGGTATATAGTGAAAGCCAAGGAGGATCTCCGTTTCTTTCTAAATTTTAAAAGTAACTTCACATTGAATGATGGCTTATGTCCTCCAAGGTTAAACTTACACAAACATTAGACAGATTCTCACCAGCAATGCTCTGGTTGATGCCCTTCCTCCATATGTTCTTCAGCACTGCCTCTTATAACTCATCCTCTTCATCCATTCTACACACAACTTCCAGGTTAATTTTGCCTTTCTGAACATCTGGCAGATTTTATTGGCTGTCCATCTAGTAGCCATTACCTCTTTTTCTTTGCTAATGTCACAATTGATTTAGAACGCCAAAATGCCCAGTGCAGAGTCTTAAATCATGATTGGTCTCCTGCGATAATGACAACCTATTCTCCCTTGTGACATATGATCCAAAGGTATAGTTAAATTTGTGCTGAATACTTTTCGAATATATATTTTTCACTGAGAAAGCTGCAGAAGGAGGAATTTATTGTATGAATGTGTGAGGAAATAAAGCCATAGGAAAGATGTCAACATACTGAGGGTGGTTGAGTAGAATGCTAAAATCTTAAGACTTGAAAATGCTTCATTCTGGACTTCTTAAGAAAACAATAAATACTCTTTGGCATGAGCCACAATTAACTGAATATTTTTGTGATTGGTTGCAAATACATTCCATATATAGAATGCATATATATATATATATATATATGTGTACACACACACACACACACACATACACACATCCCTGCTTAGCATTTATTTTCCCTGCTTCTTATAACAGTAACTTGATATTCCTTTGAAACCATTCCTCCACTGTCCTCAGCCCACATAAAGATGACAGATAGTTAAGCCAGTCTGTCCACTCCGTGCTCCCCAGCCCTGCATCCAGCCATAATGATTGCTTCATAGATAAACATATAACTTAGCTGAGACAAATAAGAATCAGGTCCAGAATGCTAGTTAGAACTTTTGGGAAAGAGATTTTTGTTTTGTTTTCTATTGGAATTTAATCAAAGAAGACATAAGCTGGGAGTATCACAAGCAAACATTCTATTCACAAGGGAAGCCTAAACAGAGGAAGGTAGAATTGTGATAGACACGAGATTCTTATAACAATACTTCAGACTGCAGTCTATGGTACTGTGGAATTTTGTAGCTTAGTCGATACCGTTTTTAAAAAGTTCAACTTAAGCCATACTGAATTAAAAGAAATCTGTTTTCCCTCTGGCACTTAATTTGTTAGTCACTTTTCACATCTGATTAAATGATAGCTATCTGCGAATATCTCATTTCTTTTGTTAATGCGTAAGTTTCCTAGGTATAAATCTGATATTTCACTCAGCACAATTCTCTGTTTTTTATTTAGTAGATATACCATAAATATCTGTGGAATGGATATAAAACTAAAAAATTCTGTATAAGGATGACAGCCAGTGTAAAATTTTCTAAGAATTTTCTTAGAATCATAGTATCATATTCTGAAAGTGCAATTCTCTCCTGTCACATAACTCTGCTTCATAACTGCTCAGGGAATTTTGTGTACAACTTTCTCCATTGCCTATAATTTATCCTAATTGTGTTTTTTTATTTATTGAAAAAACTAACAGTTTCTTCCATCTTATGACTCTTCTGCAACTTTAAACTGCTCCAATTCTCAGTTTGTCAGTTTTATCATTGTGTAATCTCTCTCTCTCTTTCCCTCTATAGCCGTTGCTTTGCTAAGGAATCTCATAAATCTTATAGCACAAACCCCTACCCTTCCCAGCCTCCACTAATTACTGTTCTAGCCCCTACTTCTATGGAGCAACTGTTTTAGCTTCCATAAATAAGTAAGAACATACAGTATTTGTGTTTCAATACCTGGCTTATTTCACTTAACATAGTGTCCTCCAAGCTCATCCATATTGCTGAGAATGACAAGTTTTTTTTTTTCTTTTTTAATCACTAAATTATATTCTATGTGTATATATTCCACCTTTCCTTTATTCATCTCTTGATGGGTACTTAGGTTGGTTCCACATCTTAACTATTGTGAGTAGTGCTTCAATAAATATGGAAGTGGGAATATCTCTTTGACATATTGATTTTCTTTACTTCAGATTTATTCCCAGTATTGGGATTGCTGGGTCATATAGTAGTTAAATTTTTAGTTTTTTAAAGGAACGTTCATATTGTTTTCCATAATAGCTGCACTAACTTACATTCCTACTAACTTTTTTGTCTTTTTAATACCCATTCTAGCTGGCATGAGATGATAGCTCATTGTAGCTTTGATTTGCATTCCTGATGATTAGTGATGCTGAGCATTTTTATTCATATACCTGTTGACCATTTGTATGTCTTCTTTTGAAAAATGTATATTCAGTTCATTTGCACATTTTAAAATTTAATTATTTGAGTTTTATTTTTGATGTTGAGTTGTTTTGAGTTTCTAGTTAAGAACCGTTCGTGTCAAGAAGTATTTTACAAATTCTAACCTAAATTTCTCTTGAGACATTTAAAAATCATGCACACATAATTCAAAATCTCGTTATTACGAGCATTAGTCAGCTTATTTAAGTTCTGAATAAAGTAGTCTTGAGCTGAACTCTGTCTTCATCCATTTAAAAAAGAGATATTAACAAGCATTAAAAGAACCCAGAAGAGAAACATAGTGACTAATTCAATAAAATCTATCATATGTAGAAATCCTCTCAACCAGAAATTCAAAGCCCATTTTTTCCTACTATACTTTATTCTTTAAAAATAGAAAATGATGGAAGCTCAGGATTAGAGACTTACTCCTGGAGTTTGATCCCTGCCTCTGCAACCTCCCTACTATAGGACCACGGGCAAGTTACTTATCCTCTCTGCACTTAATTTATTTTCATACTTAAGATGAGGGTAATAATGTACCTGTCTTCTCAGATAGTTCTAAAGAACTATCTGAGAAGCTTTTATCTAAAGTTTTATCTTTTTATCTAAAGATAAAATGATACCAAACATAAAATAGATTTATAAAAATGCTTGTAATTTCATATACATGAAGTTAAACTCATTAACAAGTGTGAGTAATTTACTTATGCACAAATTCTAGTGACTTTGCTATTTACTGACATATCCTCAATATATTGTTAGGTATTTTTATATCCTAACTCAGGTAGCTTTCAGCATGTCTCTAGCCCTCCAAAAATACTTTCTTATGTATGAAATACTAAGCTGGGCATTTTATATGTTATATAATCATTACAAATGCAAAATAGAAT
>NW_016107389.1:3169289-3170630 GCF_001604975.1 Cebus imitator | reverse complement strand
TTTTTGCAGAAAGAGTACCAGGATCCACAGATTTAAAAATATGTCCAGTTTCTAATGAAAATATTAGCACTAACATTTTACATAAGAATGAAAAAATATAGCTAAAATAAAGAACTCAAAGCAGGGGCTAACAGATTTCATCATGTCTGTGATTTCTAGGTCTACTTCTAATTATGGATTTATCTCCTGGTTAAAGACATTATTTTTCAGGTTTATTGCAGTTCTAACAACTTTATTTTATACTGAACATTATGAATTATACCTTCTTGAATGTCTAGATTTTGTCATTTTGTTTTATTAATGATTTGGGGAGCATTGTTTCTGCAAGCAGTTAATTTGCTTGCATATAATTTGTTTGAGTTGTTTAAAGTTTCTGTAAAGAAGATCTAAAATAGCCTTGAATTTGGCACTGTATTAGATTTGTACACAAGGTGTGGTTCTTATAGGGTCTCTCCCAATGCCCTGAGTGTTCAGCAGGGTCTCCCTTAGCCCTTTGTATTCATGTTCTCATAGTTATTCAGATTCTTTCTTCAGTATTTATTTTTTCTGTTGGCCACTGGGAGTCTTGTCCTACAGATGTGAAGCTTAATGTTTGGCAAAATATTCGAGCAGACTGTCTATGAAGATTTATGGAAGTCTTACACTGCACAACTCCTTTCTTTCCAGCCATCTTCCTCAATCATTCCAACCATTTCACTCCCCTTGAACCCCACTTTCTGTCTTCTCAATTCAGTGAGACTGCCATACTCTTCTTAGCAACCCCCACTACTACCATCTCCAAAAATTGCCTCTAGGAAGAAAGCCAAAGCAATCATGGAGCTTAAGGGTCTTTCAAAAGTCTCAGTTCAGTGTTGTGTGTTGTACAACCTCTGAAACAAGTTATTACATAGATTTTGCCCAGCTTTACAGTTATTTATGGTGGGGAAACATGTTCAATACCAGTTACTCATCATGGTTAGAAGTGGAAATATGTATTATTAGTGTTTTTATAAATATTTTTCTCTTGTTTATTGTACTTTGACTACTTACTCATATGTTACTATTGATCCTTAAATACAAATAATTTGAATGAATATAACAGTGTAATTTAAAAGTCTGTAAGAGGCATTCAGTTTTGTCCCTAATTACTTATGGCCTAGTTCATGTTTCTTTTGGCATTTACAACTAATTGTAAATACATGTGTGTATTTACATGTCTGCGTGTTTAACTGAAAGATGAAAGGGGCCGGGCGCGGTGGCTCAAGCCTGTAATCCCAGCACTTTGGGAGGCCGAGGCGGGTGGATCACGAGGTCAAGAGATCGAGACCATCCTGGTCAACATGGTGAAACCCCGTCTCTACT